>NW_006293386.1:217523-218436 GCF_000327345.1 Myotis davidii | reverse complement strand
ACAACTAAACTATAAGCTCTAT
Source organism: Myotis davidii (assembly GCF_000327345.1). Lineage (NCBI taxonomy): Eukaryota > Metazoa > Chordata > Mammalia > Chiroptera > Vespertilionidae > Myotis > Myotis davidii. The sequence continues at coordinate 218,414 of NW_006293386.1, read as the reverse complement.
GAGGGTAAGAGACCTCATTGACATTTTTCTGGCCCCTAGCATATTGCTTAGAAATAGGTTTGCTTGGTATATCTATAATAAGAAAAGGGTAATATGCTAATTAGACTGGACATCTTCTGGACATTATTCCGGATGTCCTTCCTGACGAAGCCGGGGCCGGAGGGATGCCAGCCCGGGTCCTGGGTGCCAAAGGGAAGCCGGTGTTAGCAGCCAGGGGAAGGAAGGCCTACTCTTGCATGAATTTTCATGCACCGGCCTCTAGTATTTTCTATAATTATGGAGAGTTGGAAAAATAAAATCATAAGTATATGTAAATTAATCCTTACTTGCTGTGTGACTTGGCCAGATAACTGTGGATAAAATGGTTTTACCTCATCGACTGGGCCACAGTGCATTTTTAGTTTTAGGTCATACAATGTCACTGCTCATTTGCCAACTGTATACCTTGGCTCTGAATCAGACAAAGGGAATGACTGAACCACAAGGTGCAGATAGCCTGAATTTCTGAATCCTTCTCTGAATCCTTTTCTGAATCACTGCAGCACTGTAGACAAACTATGATATAAGCAAGAAGTAGACTTTTATTGTGCTCAACCACTGTGATTTTTTGAATATTCTTAGCAGCAGTTTAGGAATTATTATCCTGTCGAATTAAATATGCAATCATATAGGAAAGTTTTATGATTAAGTCTGCTCAGAATAATAGTGACAGATATTTAAAAATGCTGTTGGGTTTAATCTATTCTATTGTGATTGTTCAACTTATAAGAAAAGTGGTATTAATTTGTAGGAGTTTTCTTTCTTAGATTTCAAATGCTAAGGTAGTTCCTAAAAGCATTACAAATATAAATTTTAGAGATTTTTAAAGCCGGTTGACAATTACAGATGTGT
>NW_006293386.1:202329-217332 GCF_000327345.1 Myotis davidii | reverse complement strand
TATAAAAAGAATTAAGATCAAACTCAGCTCTAATATCCTTTTCAATGTGGAACTGTCCTCTTTGACATTGGCACTCAGCAGTTAATGTACATATATGTTCACTATTGCCCCCCAGTTTCCTCTACTGGGCAAAAGAATTGCAAGGATTTAGGGTTGTTGTTGTTTTTGTTTGTTTTTACAGAATTCAACCTAACCACCAGATAAAGGGTGGGGGGAGCTATTATAACATCTCAAACTCTGCCAGTTCAAGGCATTTTCTCAGATGAATTTTTAAGTGTTTTATAGTTGATATGCCTGAAGAAAATATTCTGCATGCTGGGGAAAAAGTAATTAAACCCAGTAGTTTCCTTTGCAAGCTGTCAAGGTGAAAATCTAGAACAGTGAATAAGTGCTGATCGAATATCTATCGAAATTTCTTCAGAATTAGTAGTCAATATATTCAATCATATTTTTTAATATAACACTTATTGGCTGAGAATTTGGTGTGAGCAGGCAAATATTGGAGATTGCATGGTCACTGTGCTAATCACAGTTATAGTCTAATATGTACAGTCTTTAAATAATATAATAATGTATAAATGTTATCAAAGGTGTTCAAATATGTATTATGACAAATTGAAGAATGTCAAAAACTCATGAAAAATATTTGCTTGTGTTTTTAAATTGAATGTTCTTTGAATTTACTTAAAAAGTATATCTTTGTATAGATTAATTAGAATAATCTTTCATTAGCATGTTCACATTCAGAGTTATTTTATACTTTCTTATAAACTCACTTCTTTGAAACAAATTGTTGTGGTTTTCATAAGCTTACCAAAACCACAATCAAATTTTCATCATTAGACAAAACTGTGTCTCGACCTCTATCATTTGTCCTCATTGGCTCAGTCACAACAGTGGAATATTCCAGAAAGTTGTCAATTATATTGTGCTTTGAAAAGTTCAAATATTTGATTGACAAACAAATTGTCAAAATTGTTTTAGAAACATGATTTTTATCACTGAATATGCATGGTTTAAAAATGTTAAAAGTTGTTCTATAATAAGGATCTTGTTTACCTTTGATTTCTATCAAGATTGCATGGAAATAGCAAATATTTGGAAACTAATCCTCACTACCAGCAACATAGTTAAGTCATCTCTGTTCACTTGGGCTACTGAAATAATCTAAAATATTTCTTTGTATCTAGTTTTTTCTTGTACTAGTTCATTTTTCATTTCCAATTCACTACCAAATAAAATCTTATACAGTGTAAATAACTGTAGTCACATCTCTTCCTTAAAATTCTTTATTGTTTCCTCTTGTACTTAATATAGCTATAATATAGATTTCATTATAATTCCACTGGAATTGTATAAAGATACCCATCATGATGGTCAAGATCTGCCATGACAGATCCCAAGTTATGTCATATTTCTCTGTATGTGTTCCCACATCACAAGGCTAGCGTCACACAGTACTTATTTGATCCTTGATCTTATCCAACTCATTTCTGCTTCAAGATCTTCACACACTTTTTTTCCTATGCCTGAACCACAACTTCAACCTTTAACGTTAATCATCATTTTAACATAAATCATCCTTGAAGTATCAGCATAAGTTTTATTTCCATAATGAGGCTTTCTTAATAAGATAAAACATGTGATCATGCTATATGAACATTGATAGCTCACAATATACTTGATTTAACATATTTTTCCCACAAGACTGTAAGTTCCCTGAAGACAGTCAATGGTTCACCACAGACAGTATTGTAGCACACAATAGGCATTCAGTACATATCCTATATATTAAAAGCCTAATATGCTAAGTGTCCGGTCAACCAGTCCGCTGTTCAACCAATCAAAGCATAATATGCTAATGATATGCTAAGGCCACTCAACTGCTTGCTATGACAAGCACTGACCACCAGGGGCAGATGCTCTGACTGGTAGGTTAGCTTGCTTTGGGGGTCCGGCTGATGGGGATTGGGCAGGGGTGGGCAAACTTTTTGACTCGAGGGCCACAATGGGTTCTTAAACTGGACCGGAGGGCTGGAACAAAAGCATGGATGGAGTGTTTGTGTGAACTAATATAAATTCAAAGTAAACATCATTACATAAAAGGGTACGGTCTTTTTTTTTTTAGTTTTATTCATTTCAAATGGGAGGCCGTAGTTTGCCCACGGCTGGGCTAGATGGTCTGGACATGCCTGGAGCCCTCCTGCAATCCCTCTCCAGTCCCGATCGTGCACCAGTGGGGTCCCTCAGCCTGGCCTGTGCCCTCTTGCAATCCAGGACCCTTCGGAGGATGTCGGAGAGCCAGTTTTAGTCCAGTCCCGCAGGCCAGCCCTGTGGGACCCCATTGGTGCATGAATTTGTGCACTGGGCCTCTAGTTTTAAATAAATTAATTATTAAACAAAAATAATATACATGCTATTGTATGAGACTTTTAAAAGCTAATTGAATGATTAAAATATATAAGATATTTAACCATAAAATAATCTTTATGAAGTATGATACTAATAAATTAATATTTAGAAATACCTACTATGTGTCAGGCACTGTTCTAGGTACATGGAATGCAACAAAAAACAAAAACAAATGAACAAATGTACTAGCCCATGGAGAACTTATATTCAGGTAGGGGTAATATATAATAAACAGAATAAATTGTAAGATACACAGTATGTTGTAAGACAAATGTTAAGGAGAAAACAAAAAGTAGAGAAAGTGACAGGTATTGAGTAGTGTTCTCCATGGGCTGGAAAAGGTAAGGCCATTTCATATAACTGGAGAGATGCTATAAGCATATGCTTTTGTCCTTGAACTAAATGGTTCTTCCTCTTACTCATTAAGGACACTCATTGCTGAGCCTCACTAGAGACTATCTGGTGTATTCTTTCCAATATTAATAAGGCTTTATATTTTCCTTTTACTTTACCTTGAGGACTTTACCATGAACAGAGAGACAGCCATGAAAGGTGACTTAAACCTTCATCCACTAGATATTTCTAAGGCAGGTGTAATATTTACTTAGTAAAACTTTGCTAAACTTTTACAGTAGTCCTATTTCTGGAGGGTGCTACATATTTAATAAAGATGTATGAAAAACAATACAATTGACTCATTTTCTACAGATACTTTGATTCACTAAACTGTACTTAGAAGATACAATGTGTAGAGAAAAAATTAGGTTAAGAGTCAGATCTGTGCTCTCATCTCACTGCTCAACTTTTTGCTGGTATGTTCAATTGCACTAACCAGTCCTGCCAGCCACACACAGCTATTATAAGTATCCAAAGAGGTCATCTGTTCTGAACTCATTAACCAATTATAAAGTACTAAGTAACTGTAAAGGGAATCTTATTGTTATTAAACTTTTTAAGGGTATATAACTAAATTATATTTATGCAAAATAGGTAATAGGAAGTTTCTGAAATTTTGAACCCATGCCTATGCATCTAAATACCACCCCCCCCAAGATTTATTTTAGCCTATTTGTGGTAAATTAGGATTAATAACTTGAATTCTATGTATATGTAACTGTTACCAGGAAAATGGACAGGTGGGATTTCTTTGATGCTAGTGGGAGTGGGATTCTTATGATACCTTGAGAAAAAGAATGTTCTAAGACTTATATGGGGAGAATGAGTGATATTTATTCACATGATTCCAAAGTCCCATTCCCCTTAAACCAGTCCTGGGAAATGTGCAGCTGAGGCTTTAGCAGAGCTAGAAGCAGAGCCAGTGTCCAGAGTTCCTGTTTCATGGTGGAGCCGAGCCCAACAGAGCCTCAGGCCATTGTAGTCCGTTAGTCCATTGTGTAGGGTCCACATGGCATTGAGCCATATGGGCAAATGCAGAGTGTGAGAGCACACCCCCTGCAAGAAGAGGCCCAAGATTAGCAAGAGTGCCAAGAGAGAACTCCCTTTGTTTAGAAGGTAAGTATCTGGGATTTTGTGCCTATGCAGTGGCCATGCCTATTATAGCCAATGGCTAGCTCCCAGATGTGATTGATAAGCAAGCATTTTCACACACCACCCAGACCTTACTGGACACATGTCTATTGTCCAGTCCCTTCTCCTAGCTGTCTGCAGGGAACAGACCTAGAGAGTGTTTAACTGCTGCTTTCTGGCAAAGCTGTACAAACGGCATGCCTATATTATCTATCCTTCCCTTTGCTCCTTTCCTGTTAATTAATAACCTGGTTATTATAATGGTATCATAGCCAGCCCCTTTAATCTTGTATTAACCCTTATTTTACATTGCAAATCTATGGGTTTTGTTAATCTGAGAAACAATTTAGATAAAAACAATAAAACAATAGAATGTTTTTATTCATCCACAAAAATTCTCAAATTAATGTTCTAAAAAAAGGGTAGAATGAACAAATTTAAAAATTTGCATTAAATTAACTGAATTATAAATACCTTGACTTTTCCTCAGGAAATAATGAAAGAATGCATGTGTTTGTCATTTTGGGGCTATTTTAATGTTTACTGGATTTAAGTTATTTTTTGAAGCTTTTCAGTGATTGGGAAATACATATTTTATTATTTACAACATTATTTCAATTCCTAGAAGCAGCATTTTAGAGAAAGAAGATCATATTTTAAGATTTACTGCAACACCAATATTTTATTATCTTGAATTCTGAAAGTCAGCTTCCATAAGATGCACATGTTTAATCAATAGATCATTGCCATTGTAGTTTTCAAGAATCTGTAACATTTCATCACTATTCCCTTGATCCTGAATTCATGAGCTTGATTCTGAAACCATGGAAACAACTGAGTTTTTATAATCCCTGCCTTCTTGATCTGTTTTTATGAAACTGTGTTAAGTGTGAAAGCACATTGTTTACTATCAATGTGGTTTATAATTTTCGGATATCTTACTAAGTGAGAACTAAGTGGCACAATATTAGTTTTAAATATAATTATTTCATACAAAAATATATCTATATATAATATGTTAATAAAAAACTATGCTATTGTTTGCACGTTGTACCTGGGGATTTTCTTTCCCTCTGTTAGAAAAAGGTTCACATTGACCATCCTGAACTTACCAGGCTAGTGTTAATTCCAACCCCCACTCATTCTCCCAACTGAAAAAGGCAAAGTAAATACTTTCGCAGATGGGGTTATTTCTGTTGATATCGTAAACGCGTATCTTTGAAGCCCCACTCAAGACTGACAATGATAAAATATCTCTTAAGCAACCGAGGCTGAGAAAAATACTATTGGGCTGACTACAACAAAGTGGTCACATTGGTTAATTAACTCATCCTTTGTGTGAGCATTGTAAGAGCTGTATTACATGGCTGCCCTTTCACCCAGTGCTCAATTCATAGTCACTCGAATATTTGTTCCTCTCAGCGCTCTAATTGGCTTGTGCCTTTGCTCATGCCATTTCCTCTGGGCGAAATCCTTACTCTTATTGTACAGCTTGTGAAAATTGTTGACATACTCAAGTGTATTAGTGTAAGATAGAGGTTGAGTACTTGGATGATAGTCAGGGGCTGTGGGAACTTGAACCCCAGCTTGGTTGCTAATTCGGCATATGCTGTTGTGAAAGCCACCTAAATTCTCCAAGGCTTGATTTCCTCCTAGGTTAAAAGGGTAAGATTAAAACTAACTGTATAGGTAGGATTAAATCTAACTTCTTATGCTGCGAGAACGAAGCCTCACAGCAAATACAAAGCTCTTAAAATGTCTGGTATGAGTAAGTGACATGTAACTGCTATAATTTTGAAGTGTTGGCAGGTGATACCTTTCCTCCCCTTTGCTTTTCATTTACGTACCAGTTCAAGTGGTATCATTTTGTTCATCTTTTTACAACATTTTCCAAAAGCGTTACTACTTTTTTCATTTATTTTTCCATAACATCCATAACACTTACAGTGTGCACTTATAATGCTTAATATGATGAGTCAGAGTAAGTTGTATTTCTTTATTTCCACTAATATGAGATCATTGATTAGGGTATTGAATTATTTATTTCCAATTTCACTGAATTTATTTAGTATAGAGTTTGCTTATTGTAACATTAGAATATTTGTTGAAAATTAAATTAAAAATAAACATGTCTAAATGTTTTGTTTTATGAGAATAATTTAGTTCTTAGGTACAACCCACGCTTCGTATTATTTGCTTATTCAATGAGTAATTAGCTCACTCTGCATTAAGTATATTTGTATATAAAAATACAAGGAATCATAATTTTATCTTTAGATCTGTTCTTAAAACATATTTCAAATTTGTATCTTTGCTAATTTAATTCTTTGTAATGTATTTTACATGCATTTTAAAAAACATGTTTTTATTGATTTCATAGAGGAAGGGAGGAGAGAGAGAGAAACATCAAGGATGTGAGAGAATCATTGATTGGCTGCCTCCTGCATGTCCCCTACTGAGGATCAAACCCACAACCGGGCATGTGCCCATCATGGGTGGACACTCGCTGTTAATTCTAATTTTTAACATGAAAACAATGGTTCAATGACAAGTTCAGAGTAGAAAGCTGGGAAAGATAACTCCAAGTTTGGAGCCAATGCATTTTGTTTACTCATCAAGGGCTTTCCTTTCCTCCTACACTCTGCCAGTGTTGCCCCATTATGAACCAAATTCACATGCCTTTTTATCATTTTAACCTAAATAATTTTGTGCTTTTCACAATAAGCTCTGCCTTCAATACTGACTCCTCTGAATAAAGTTAAAAAACAAAAAACTGGGGACTCAACTCAGAGTTCAAGTTGTGAGTTTGATAGTGGCTGATCTTATTTTGTATTTTATTACTTTTAAGGTGCCTCATATATTTTTTCGTGGAAAATCCTTCAATTCCTCAGGGAAGTCAGAACAATTTTCAGCCATATTATAGAGCTGTGCTTTCATCAGATAACTGTGGCTCTCCTTGTGATTCCTATTTTAAGAATATTATAACTCCTGCAGATATTTTCTTGCTAAGACACATAAATCTTAATGGAGATAAACAAAAATATCAGATGCATCATTGATCTGTGTTTTTCTCAGATAACTTCTAAGCCAATTTAGAGAAAAGAATTTTTTCATTGCATTCAAACTTAAAAATAAGTATAATTAATCTTGTATTAGGAAAATATCAAGTTCAATATTTTTCACATTCACTCAAACATTTTGTATTTTAATTTATATATTTTCCCTTCATTCCTGAGCAGATTTGCTACTGGAAAATGTAAGTAATTTTTCTCAACAAAGGAACTGAAAATTGAACTCTCCCTTTTCAACGAAATATATTTATAATTTTGATGAAAATAGTAAGAACTACCCTTTATTTCCTGTACTTCTGTTGAATTTTTTTTTCTGTTATGGAATGCTTGTATTAAAAACAAAGCTAAGCACTCTCCCTCTTGGGAGCAGGTCCATGCCTTTCCCTTCTCCCTTTCCCTCCCTCACTCCCTTCCCTCAATAATAATAATAATAATAAAAAGCCAATAGCTCTGGCCAGTGTGACTCCTTGGAGCATAGCATTGTCCTGTCCACCAAAGGGTTGAGTGTTTGATTTTAGGTCAGGGAACATACCCAGGTTGTGGTTTCAATCCCTGGTCCAGGCACATTCGAGAAGCAATCCATCAATGGCAGTCTCTCCTTCTCCTTTCCTCTCTCTCTAAAATAAATTTTTAAAAAAATTTAAAAAGCTAATATAAAATTGGGACTATAAGTAGATTAGGTATATCATAATAAAAGGTATATCCATGTTAATATAAATAATAAACAGTGCCATGTCTTGTCCAAGACAACAATATGTGAAGTATTTGTGAAATCTACTAATAAAATTTACTTACATACAGGACATATTATACACTTGAGCATGTCAGAACTTTTCACAAGCTGTAATATGAGAGTAAGCATTTCAAATCTGTGTTGTTCAAGTGTCAAGTGTATTTAGAAAAAAAATGCCTTGGGATAAATTTTCATGGCGGCTAGCCTTGGTCATCAATGTAGGACCAGCAGCATCTCTGAGAGATAGACCATTGTCTTTGTGATCTAAAATTCCACATTCAAATATGCTACAAATCAGAGCTATTGGATAATGTGTGGGGTCCAGAAGGAAAAGAGTCATATAAGGGGAACCCCATCCTATACAATAAAAGCCTAATATGCTAAGTGTGCGACTGTTCGACCAGCTGCTATGACACACACTGACCACCAGGGGGCAGATGCTCCAACCAATAGGTTAGCTTGCTGCTGGGGTCCAGCTGATCTGGACTAGGCCAAATTGGCCAGACACGCCCTGGACAAATCCATGCACTGGGCTGGTTTTGGCTTGATCCCCCACAGGCCAGGCCGAGGGGCCTCTAGTATTCAATGATAACCTCTGAACAAATCTCTCACTGGATGCCCCATAGTTACATACTATGGGGAAGATTCTAAGTAGCACAGCTAACAATAAAATAATTATACCCAGGGTTGACCTGTCACTCAAAATGCAGACATTATACTTCTAGACAACCAAGTGAATTGCCTCATAAAACAAAACAAGAACTTAATAAAAACCCAACGTGCTTTGGAGAATGTAACGTAATTCACAATGTATATGTATATCAAGTCATCACAATGTACAACTTAAATATCTTGAAATTTTATCATTTATACTTTAATAAAGCTGAATAAAGAATTATGAAAGAATATCAAATAAACTGTCCTGAGAAGTTTATTATTTGTTGATTTCCACAAGTTTGTTTTTCTCATTGTCATTGAACATTTATCATGTATAGGGAGAAAAAAATACTAAAATATAATTTCTGTGTTCTAAAAGCCAAAATAGTTTCTTTTAAAACTTATAATGCTAAGCCATTAATGTATTTTATTATACCTAATTTATTTATCTTCTGTTTTACTCTTTCTCTGCATTTTGCCATGTCAGTGACAAAGCAGCAGTGTAAAATTATTCAGTGGATCATTTTGATAGGATAGATATAAAATAATGTGTCTCAAGTTATAAATAGGAAAATTACATTGTAATAAATAAGCTTTCATTACTAGATAAGCACCTTAACACCTGCTACCTGAACCAGGAGAAAATTGACATCCAAAGTTTTAATTATTAAAACTTAATGTTTATGTTTGGGAAATAGGTGCTTCTTTGCAGCAAAACAATAAATGAGATGTGACTAATAAACAGTTAATAATGATTATATTAAACTTTATTTCCCTTTCTGTGTTCTGTGATGTGTACAATATAAAACGGGTGCCAGATTATTCTACAGATACCATAGTTTAATAATTTTTATGAGCTTGATATTATTCATCTAGAATCAGGCTGCTTGCATTGCTATTGCTTAGGAAACCTTAATTAGAAGTTAGGGAATTTGAAACACAAGTAATGTAATATGGTTCACTCATAATGAGAAATTATTTAGATACATTATATTGAAATATCAGTATTATACATGAAATGTTTTGTGATTTAAAAATTATTTATTAGAACAGGGAGAAGTAACTATGACTAAGAAAAACAAGCTCTAAAAACTTTTGCCTCAAGAAATTTTACTCACTAGACAATTTGAGCTCCTGTTTCGTTTTTGTTTTTTTTATTATTATTATGATAGTGACTATTTCTGTTACATTATCAGTGAAACTCTTTAAAATCATAAAAACTGGTGTTCTCTTTGTCTTTTTTTTACCTTTAACCTTTCTCTTTCTCTTTACCTTTAACCTTAAATAAATAGTTCTTTTTTAAAACACAATTCTCTTATGCATATGAGAAATACCTGCATTTTAATCCTTAAATTTTTTTCTAAGCACTGATTCATTTGGAGTTCTAACTAGAGGAATTTCTCATACTGGAATCATGTTTTTCCCTGCTTGCAGTACAATCTCCTTGTCATCCCCAAGCCACATCTCTGACTAAATATGAAGCAAGCATGCTAATGAAGTGGGAGCTTCTGAATGAAGTCTGCCTTCTCTCTCACTTTGTGATTTGGGTTCTCTGTGTTTCAGCCCTGATGTTCCCTCAAGCCTTCTGGAACCTGTGGGTGATCCCTGCAAAATATTTCTCTCAACCACTTCCAGGCTTCTCTCAGGTATGTAAGAAAAATTGCATCTTCTGAGACTTCATGGTCCACTATGACTCAAGTCCATTTATTTCAAGTTTTCTTGGCTTGTTTCGTTTTGTTTTAAATCCATAGCTTTATACCAATAAACATTTTCTCTTATAAAAGTAGTGGTAGATATTTACTGCATTCTGCTAAAGGTGGCCACTATTCTGTTTTCTTTTCTTAGTCTTTCTTATACCAGTCATCCGAGCATCATATTTTGTCCCATTAAGTTCCTGCTAATCTCTTTAAACCATTTGACACCTGGAACTCTCTTTTTCTACTACGAATGATTGCAGTTCCTGTTGCAGAAAGGAGGAACTGAAGTGTATGCCTCTATTTTTCTGTCCACTTTATAAACCTTTTCACATCCTTGGGAGTATTAAAAAAAATCCGTATTGAAGGTTAAAATTCTTAAGACATCTATCAGAATAGTTCATTTACATGATCTTATTCTCCTCAAAGAAATGAAAGAAAACCTCAAGTCATGGCTACTAGGCCCATGTAATTTCAGAAGCTGGCCTGAAAATAATATTTCAATGAATTATGAATATTTTGACTTTCACATATTCCAGGGAAAGTATAAATATATCTGTGCTCCAGTTGCAGCCTATTTTACCTACATAAAGAATGATATGCGATTATATTAGATCATAAACAATGCCTATTGATGAGCATTCACTTGTACTTAAAGTAAAAAATGCTCTTTTAGAATTTACATTATTTCTTTAAATCAGCACCTCTAATAAGATTTTACTTCGTGAAGACTAATCAATTAAAATTAAGGTTGCATTTTAAAAAATTGTGCATCTCATCCCAATTCCAGTGTTGTCTTTCTTTTATTACTATAAAATACAATGCTTTATCCTCTCTTAAATAATCCATCCCTGAATTTAATATTTTAACAATTAATTATGTATTATTTTAAAAGTTAGGATTTTCCCTCATACATTGCTTATAAATATGACTATACCTTGATATAGCTAGAGAGATTACAAGTGTTGGTTAGTATAATTAAAAATTTGACATATTGAGGCATATTTTTAAAGCAGCAAGATGTGAAATCTTTACCTAATGCTTCACTTTTAGCAGAACAGTGTTTTCAGCATTAAATTGAATATATAGTTTACTTATATCCATTTCCTCACATTTTTTGTATGTGAAAAAGTATGGAAAATATTTTTATGGATACTGTTCATATGATTATTCAATATTTAAAGATATTTATTAATTAAAAGCATCCTTAACTCATTTAAAGAATTATAAATGTCTTTATTTTTAACAGGATCTTATAAAATGCATCTCTATTAATAAAATCAATTGTCAGTATTTCAGGAATTGTACTTTTTAAGTAAGATAGTCTTCCAATAAACTTTTAAGACTCATTAGGGCTGGGTTAGTTCTGTCCTAAAATATAGCACAAAATTTTCTAAATTTATATCCACTTAGCAATCTAAGGGATGTCTGACTGCCAGCTTAGGCCCAATCCTCTGGGAAATGGGCCTAAGCCAGCAGGTGGTCATCCCCTGAGGGGTCCCAGACTGTGAAAGGGCACTGGCCTGGCTGAAGGAACTCCCATCCCCCAAGTGCACAAATTTTTGTGCACCGGGCCTCTAGTGTTATTAATATTTCAGTAAAATGCAACTAATAAGTAGTCATAGGACATTGATAAAAAGCATCATCAATTTGAAAGATAATACATTTGAATTTTTTTATCCCAATCACATTGAAATAGTGTTCATTTATGAATTTTAAATATAAAGAAATGCATATAATTTCTTTTGCTTCTATAATTATTTTCCAGACTCAAATTATGCTAAAAATAATTGATTGAGAGCCCTTGTAATCTAAAAGAAACAATGAGTCAAATATTCAACAGACCAAGTTATCATAATTAAAAGACTATTTTTTCCCTGTTAGTCTAAACTGCTGATTCTGCTAATAACTACTTACAGATAAAATCAGATACTGAATTACATTAGTAATGCAATTTTCATTTAGTACATAATTTTTTAATATAATTATTTTTAGTGTATTAGTATATAGGTTAGAGCAGACTGAAAACAGATATACTGTCAGTCAGTATCAGGTATAAGTATATAATTTATTTTTAAACATGTTTCCTTTCTTATTAATAAAAAAGCATAATTTGTACAGTTTAGTACTAAGTCATTTAAAGCCTAATTAGGGTTACTGAAAAGCATTTCTCTAATAAGCCTGCCAAAACATGTTACCTTTAAAGTAAAACATGGTGCTTCTTGATAACATTGGTTACTATTCTTGATGATTTTTAAAGAGGTGAGAATAGCATCCAACTACTGATTAAATAAGTATATTAAAGCATTTTTGGAGCTTATTTCTAAGATAATTATGTTTTTAAAATTAATAGGATACTTTATAAGAGTAGACAATTTTATAAACGTCTCCCAATTTTGCTATAAACTACTTGGGATTTGATTAAAATAAAAAGAAAGAATATCATATTTCCATGATTCTCTCAGAACATTTCAATGTCTCAGAAAAACTGGGGTCACCAAAATATTAGTCAGTATAGCTATTGGGGAAAGCAGAAGGTACAATTAACTGGCTAGAGGCTTTCTATAGATATATATCCTGTGCCTGATTCGACCGTTGGCATATCCACATCTTATAATATTTTCTGGGTTTCAGCAGATACCTAGTATATGTTCATTTGCCTTGCCACTAGAGAAAGAAGAGGGATTCTGGTTAAGAAAATTAATGAAGAGTCTATAAACCATAGGTCTTAAATGAAGTAATCACCCTGCCTTACATGTTAGAGGGAATTGGAAATTTGGTTATATAGTGTCATTTCAGATCAAAGAACACAATTTAATAGGCTCTAGTCCAGTGATGGTGAACCTTTTGAGCTCGGCATGTCAGCATTTTGAAAAACCCTAACTTAACTCTGGTGCCGTGTCACATATAGAAATTTTTTGATATTTGCAACCATAGTAAAACAAAGATTTATATTTTTGATATTTATTTTATATATTTAAGAGTCATTTAACAAAGAAAAATCAACCAAAAAAATGAGTTCGCGTGTCACCTCTGACACACGTGTCATAGGTTCGCCATCACTGCTCTAGTCTATAGTAAAATTAAAGATTATAAACCCACTTCAGTATTTCTCCAACCACAGTTTCTAAATTTTAACCCATGGTTTGGTTCAAAGACAACATATTCATAAGGGTAATTTTGTTATACAGGTAGAAGCCAACTAGCCCTGTATATAAAGGCTGCTATTTTTTAAAAACTATTATAAATGACTATTTGTGAATTTATCTTCAGAATTAGAATCTGGGTTTGAGATATAAAAAGCCTAGATTCTAGTATCTATAGAAAACTTGACAAATTAAATAAGAAAATTGTTTTTCTACTAAATATGATATTTTGAAGGGCAGAGAATAAGAGTGGAAAAACAAATTATAAAATATATTTGTAAGTATCATAGTCCTCAAGGGGATGGGCGAAGAAAGTGACAACAGTAATACATGTTCCTAGAAGTTATGATGGGTCCTATAAAGCAGATAATCAAGCAGATACCGTTTCCGAGTCCAGTTAAATTCAGAATAAAGACCCATAACACTTGAAGATTAATGGGAACCATGGTCTTCTGTAATGGAAAGAGAGTTTAGAAATTATTTAGTCTAAACATCTTATTTTTCGGGAGAGATTAACGTATTGCAAACTTAAGTGAACTATACAACTTCACAAAAACTTTAATATTTAAAGTGTAAATATTTTTATATTTTATTTTTATCCAAGGTAATCTAGACATTCTTAGGTAACGATATTTTTTAAAAATATTATTTTATCTCTTTACAAAATCAGTATTCTCAAGGGCATTCTTTTTATTTGTTAGAAGTGAGAGGATGCCTTGTGTTCTCAGTTAAAAATTTTCAGAAAACTCAACTTGCTAGGACTAAGTCTGCATGGAACTAATGTGGGAAGCCCAGGCCAAGGGATGTACAACAGCAAAACAGCTCTGATTTCTGTTGAAATATCCCTGTTTCAGAACTGGGGTGTTTTAATTGAGAGCTATATAGTGATTCTGTCTATGTGCCATGTTCTTATTCTTTTACACATAGCCCTTAATTTTCCTTCTATCTCTTTTGTTTCAATTATATTGACTATATTTGGTCTTTGACTCTGAAAGCTCTTGAGTAACAATACTCCCTGTTCCTAGAAAAATATGTGCTTCAGTCTTGGGGTATGGAACAGGGAGATCTGGGTGACACATCAGAGCATCTGCTACGTCTCCCAAATTAATTCCACTGTCAGAAAAGTGAATATTCATTAGTACTAATAAGCAGTATATAGTTTAGGATCTGGACCAATGATCAGAGTTTGTTTGAATCCCTCCCTCTTTACATGCAACTATTATGCTATCAATGATATTGGGCCCATTAAAATATATACTCCAACATTTAGGCAGTTTTGTCTGGTTTGTAAGTATACCTCTTTCTAAGCAATGAGATTAAACCCATAGTACTGCAATTAGATACAGTAACTGATAGAGATGGGAAGATGTCTGTTTTGCAGAGAATCTAGCATGGTTTATTTTGTATGCGGGGTTACCGTAGTGATCATTGTTTGAATGTTAATTCATTTATTCCACAAATATTAAAATCAAAATTACAAATGAATAAGAGGTACTGGAAGCTTTAAGAGAGTATTCTAGGAAGAGTTCATCTCATTTGAGAGTCAGGCAACAGATTTCTGAGGAAATGACATTTGAGTTGAAATTTGTAGCCTGTGTAAAATAACTAGCTGACACAGGCAAAAAAAAAATTCATTTCCTTTACAATGAAAAGTATGGAATATGTGCAAAGGTCCTGTGATGTGAGGGAGGAGTACATGCCTAGGACCCTTTCCCTTTTGTCTTCTAAAAGAAACAAAGTGATAGGAGGGGGCACTAAATTAA
>NW_006293386.1:181942-201986 GCF_000327345.1 Myotis davidii | reverse complement strand
CAGATTTTTAGCCATCTCTCTATATTTTCCCACATAACCACAGATGACATTGCTTAGGGAGAAAAGTGGGCCAAGCAGCAAAATTCGTGGTTATCTAATATTGAAGAGCTGAAATGAGGAAGATGAATCTGCAAAAAAGCACTGAAAAGAAAAATAACCAAAAACACTAGGAAAAATCAAGGGAATGTGAAGTTACTTTGGTTAAGGGAACAAACTGCTTTGAGAAAGGAGAGGAGTGGCCTGTGAAGTCAAATTCTCCTAAGAGGGCAAGCTAGATGAAAACTGAGATGCTTCTTTGATGTTGCAACATGAAGGCCATGTGTAGCCTCAGGAAGACTTGGTTCAGCCCTAGCCGGTTTGGCTCTGAGCTAAAGAAGTGAAAGAAAAAGAAGTGGAGGCAGCAAATTTAGGAGACACTGTTCAGAAATCTGCATGTGGAAGACAGGAGAGAAAAAGTGTGTGTGGAGAGCTGGGGGGGGGGCGTGATATTCAGTCATGACACGAGTTTTTGTTTGTCTTAGTGTGTGTGTGTGCCTGTATTTAAGTTACAGAATTATTAACACCTTTAAAACCGAAGGGTAGGGTTATCTTAAGAGGGACCATGCGTCCAAGAAATGTGTTTTGCGTGACATGCATTGTTTGGGCTTCCTCAGAAACCCATCTTGCCTTTTTATGGTAAAAACAATCTGCCCCTTTGGCAGAATGCCATCTCCCCTTGCCAACGGCACCTAACTAATTAAAGCATCCCAATTGATGACCATATTGATTCAGGAAATTGAAGTCTTTGGGGGTGGTTTCCTATGTGTTTGTGAAGCCAGGGAATTTTCTATTTCTTTGGCTTGTTTGGTGGACTGATGTAAGCCTGGTCCCAGGAACTCCTGCTAACTGCTCAAAAGTGCAGATAGTTGGTGATTGGGAGATGATATTTAGCCTAAATGTCGCTTGCCAAGCCGTGTGCCATGTCACAGGGATGCTTCCCCCAGAGGAAGAGGCACCATTTTCTGTGAAGGGACAAGTATGTTAAATTTGTTTATCAATCATTCTGTTAAATTAATGAAAATGCACTTCTGATTTGAAGAGTGAAATCCCTCATGATTTTTTTTAAATGACTCCTTTTGCTTCAGTGGGACTTCAAAGATGAGTGGGCAAAGATGCACATTAATTTAATAGGTAAGTCACCAAACAGCTGACTAAGAGCTACTTATTGGCATGTCTTTAGCTGATTGCAAGATATATCCAATAACCTGGAAACATAGTGACAGCAGGTTTATTTTGCAAGAATCATGAGAAGAAAAGAGTGTAAATGGTCACAATTATTTAACATAGTCATTTTGAGTAGTGCATTAATAATTAAGACGTTGTGTCCTAAAAATGCAGGCATGATACCAGTGCTACGTCACCGTTACTCAAATATACAATCCAGAAACTGGCAGCAACGTGTGTTTTTTTCCATAAACTATTGCTGGTGTTTTATAGGGTAAAAGACATCCTTTTGATATTGGTGCATTTAATTGCCTTTTACAAAAAGTAATTGTTCCCTGTTATTTTGCATGAAATTAGGATTTGATTTTATGATTTAAACTTACTAAAAATTATAGATTACGTATGTATAAAAATTAATGTAAGCAAAATGTATTTACTTATTCAAAGTGTATTTAAAATTTATAAAAGAGATCTCTGTTAATAATTGCAATAAACATTTTAGTGTCTAAGCTATTTAATCTCAAATCCCTACCATCCAAACCAATGAATAACCTAGTTAATACTTGAAAATTAATGCCAGTGCATTTTTTAATTACTATGAATTATGATGAGGATTGTTTTGGTATATTACTTTCAGTTATCATGATTCTTTCTATTAGTTATGAGGCCACTTAAAAAAATTAGGTCTTTTCAAAACCAGTTTCTTTTTTTCAATTTTATCAACGTATTATTAAATTACTATTTAGTTTTGGGTAATATATCCTGAGTAGCATGAAAGAGATTTATGAGCTTGTAGTTTTAATTTTTCATGATGTTCCATAAGCTTGTTTATCCTTTTTTTCACTGCCTTACGCAATCAATTTTTCTTTTTCAACCATGTTGATATCACTTAATTACACAGTGGTACTAATCTCTTTAATGCTTATTTTTGTAAAAAGAACACAAATTACCTAGCTTGTGTTATTTGTTGGATGTAGGAATAAAGAATGGGCAAAGGAAATTTGAACTTGACAGCCTTTTGCCTTATTCCACATTTTGTCCTGCCCTGTTCAAGTTCTCCATCATTCTCTCCTCTGGGGAAGCAACATGATTAACCATTTCTGTCACTATGCACTTTTAAATGAATCATTTTTCTTGCTCTTAATTAAATTTTACAAATCTTAATGAAGTATTCCTGAGTGTACAGAATCCAGCTCTCTGACAGCTGTTGAAAACCACCTATCAAGGTGAAGAATATATACAAGCTAAAATAATAATTCCAGATGCACTCTAGTTATCAAAACAAATTTTATACAAACACTGAAGGAGGAGAAGTTCACAGTATTCACAACTGTTCACAACTGTTCTCTAAACAATAGTCAATGAATAAAAGTACCTGTGAAGTTGCTGAATCTCTAGGGGAATTGAATATAAATAAAAGATACTAGTATATATGTGATTTCCATAAACACATATCAATAGAACTGTGAATGATTCAAATCTAGACTGTGCCATGGATATTCAGGGTGATGGCAAGAAGTCTACAGACTTGTAAATTGATTAAAACAATGCCATAACAATAAATAGTTATTGGAAAGACGTGAATGAAATCCATTGGGAATAGTGGTGAAACATTTAGTTCAGTTTTATTTTTTTCATACTCAGGAGGCCAAGTACTCTTAAGACTAAATTGAGTGCTGTTTTGATGAATTAGTCTTACAAAGTTAGCCAGTGTGTAAAATGTATAACACAAATCTAGTATATTTAATGGGGAAATTAATTTGGGGATATACAGTACTCACACAAGCCTCAAATTATGAGAGGAAAACAGAATATATATGGAATTATTATCTCTATTGAAGGGAGAGAGTACATGATAAGCTATTTAAAGTCATACACTAAATCAGACATTGAATAATTACCTACCATAGAAATGCTAGATATGTAATTAGCTTTAAGTCATTTATCTTGATTTTTTAATTCACTCAATCAGTCATTCCTTTTACAACTAATTCATGAGTGGTATACCATGAATAGGCATTTAGCTGAAAAATATTTGCAAACACAATAGAGACAGCTTTTATAGTCATAAAATATACAGTATAATATGGAATTCTGACTATAGTTTGGGAGTCACACATCCAGTGGTGAAGATTCAAGTTTACTGTACTATTTCTATCTCATTAGGCACACAAATGTAATTTTATGTGATGATAAAATGTTCTAAGTCTGTCTGTCCACTAATTGAGAGCACTTGAAATGTGACTAGTGAGACTGAAAATTTACTTTTGCTTAATTTTAACTAGTTTAAATTTAAATAACTACATGGCTAGAGGCTACCACATTGGACTGAGCTGTAGAACTATTATAAATATCAAACATACATAAGCAGTTATCATAGTATTTATCGCAGAGTAAGTATTAATATGAAGTAGTTACTAGGATCCATGGTGATGATGATAGTGTAGGTTACTTGGGAAAGTGATTGAATAGTTTCAAAATGAGAAAAAGTTCCTCCAAAACCATCTATACTAATAAAAGGGTAATATGCTAATTAGACCAGACATCCTTCTGGATGTCCTTCCAGACAAAGCCACGGTGGTTGGGGCCGAGGAGGGGGTGATTAAGGGCAACCAGGCTGGCAGGGGAGAGCAGTTAGGGGCGACCAGGCTGTCAGGGGTGAGCAGTTATGGGCAACCAAGCTGGCAGGGGAGGGCAGTTAGGGGTGACCAGGCAGGCAGGCAGAGTGGTTAGGGGTGATCAGGCTGGCAGGCAAGTGAGCAGTTAGGAGCCAGTGGTTCCAGATTGCAAAAGGGATGTTCAACTGCAGGGACCCAGAAGGGAGAGAGTGCAGGCCAGGCTGAGGGACCCCCCCATGCATGAATTTTGTACACCAAGCCTCTAGTATTGATAATAAAATTCAGTAAAGGGAACTGATTTCTGAGTAACCATAAAATAAATATTATTGTTCTGGTGCTCATAGTCATGGTATTAAAATTTAATGTTCATATAATAAGCATTGAACAAATCCCATATCTAAAACATAATCCTTGAACAAGCCTCAGTTTCTCACTAAAGTTATGATAGTCACAGGTAGAAGATCTAAAGCTGCTTCCCCCTTTTAAAAGAAGGGATATCCTCAGAGATACTGTAAATAATTAAAACAACAGAGTTATTTATCTTCATCAAGTCTCAGCACTACAGATGTAATGACTCATAATCTTTTCCGATGTTACAAATATGACCAATAACGACTCAAATGGGTCACACTGCAGCACCCCTTCATATGTGCTAGTTTTTTAAATTTTGGAAATTACTTTTCTTTTGGTAATGATACTGTTTCTTAGAGTAAAAATACCCCATAAGGTAAACATATTCAAAAGAGTATGAAATCTAGACTGGCTCATATTTAACTAAAGAAATTGTCACATGCAGCTTCCTAACATCACTCTTCTCCATGGGCCATGGTTTGTATTCACAGAGATGAGCACCAATTGTGTGTGGTACAAGTTAACATAGGGGTCACTTAGTCTTGGAGTTTCTACTTTTTAATGTCTTGCTGGTCACTGATAGACAGATACATGCACAAAATTCGTGCGGTGGGAGGGGTACCCTCAGCCCACCCTGCACCCTCTCCAATCCAGGACCCCTTGGGGGATGTCTGACTGCTGATTTAGGCCTCATACCAGGGATCGGGCCTACACAGACATCCCTCTCACAATCTTGGACTGCTGGCTCCTAATCACTCACCTGCCTGCCTGCCTGGTCGCCCCTAACTGCACCCCTGCCAGCCTTATTGCCCCGCACTGCCTCTGCATGCCAGCCTGATTGTCCCTAACTGCCCCCCCTCCCCTGCTGGCCTGGTTGCCCCTAACTGCTCCCCCCACCAGCCTGGTCACCTCTTACTGCCCCTCCTGCCAGCCTGGTCACCCCCTGCAGCCTGCTGTTCAGTTGTTCGGTCGTCCCTCACTAACTCCCCTGCCAGCCCAGTCATAGGCAGCCTTCTTGTGAAGGCGTGAGGGTTAGTTTGCATATTACCTCTTTATTATATAGGATTCTCCAATTCAACTATGGATCATAAGTTCATAAACTGTAGGTTTATTTATAATTAACAATCTTGATAGGAAAATATGCCCAGCCAAAAGAATTATGAAGATACATAATAAGTTCAGAGCAAAACTTGGGAGACCTTCCCTCCTATTTCATTCTTAGATTTACAGCTAGCAGAATTCTGTGCCAACTTTTACTGAAAGATTCAAATATATGTAAAGCAGCAGTATCCACAGTAGTCTGAAACTTACAATAAATCAACTGTCTGCTAATAATTGAATAGATAAATGAGATTTGGTATATTCTTTTAATAGAATGCTAATGCAGCATGGAAAATAAACAATAGCAGTTTATGTCTTCAATAGATGAATTTCATACATACGAATAAAAGAATGAAGAGACAAAAATGTATTCACTGTATATTTTATAAAAAAAATGGAAACTGGAAAAATACAATTCTAATGTACAAAGATACATATTCAGATAGGTGTGATTACTCTAAGCCTAGAAAATAGTTTTCTTCAGGGAGAGTAATGGAGTTATGTTTGATGGGAAGAAGTGGAATTATCAAAGTTATCAAAGTGTTCTATTTCTCATATTAGGTGATACTGGTAAGGGAGGGTATTTTCATGATTTAAATAATTTGTTACACTGGGCTCTTTCAGTTCCCATGTTTCTCCATGTGGATTTTACTTCTCAATAAAAGAGCCATAGGTAATAGACTAAATTTACAAAAATGAATAAGAGGGGACTTTTACTTTTTTTTTCTTCACAAAAGTTGATGTATATTATGTAGTCAATTGGATACAATTGTTTAGTCATATATCTCTGATTGGTGCAGAAAGTGCTTTTGGCAATATTATTTGACTTGATAGGATAAAGGTTTCCATTACAGGAAATATGCAGGTCAGATGTCTGCCTTTGTGTGGAGTTTGGTTTTGATGCAATGGCGATTTATTGATTTTTGTAGTTTGACAGTAATCTACAATAATACATTTAGAGAGAGGTTCTGATTTCCCATTAGTTAAGACTTCTCTTTAAATATAAGGTCTCCCTCCCATAGGAAGGCACTGGGCATTGCCTGCCTCCTCGACATCTGCTCCCCCATAGTAGTTCTGCAGCCTTATGGTAAGAGTGGGTTTTTAACCCCTTCTCCACCAAGAGAGCCATGATTGGTACTCCCTCTTGCAAAGTTGTTGCTTTAAAATCTGACTTTAAATTGTTCTAACTGGAATCAAGCCCAGAATGGTGGCTAATGGTTGGAAAAAATGAAGTTTTTCCTTCTGGACAGAGTGGGAAAGATTGTGAAATCTTAGGTTATAATGTCAATTTTGCTTCTGAAAGACAAGTCAGCCTATGGATGAAGGTGGCACCTGGAAGAGAACAGAGATGAGAACCGTTTAGTGATACTGAGTGGTCACTTGACTAAATTTATCTGGGC
This sequence comes from Myotis davidii, assembly GCF_000327345.1. Classification (NCBI taxonomy): domain Eukaryota; kingdom Metazoa; phylum Chordata; class Mammalia; order Chiroptera; family Vespertilionidae; genus Myotis; species Myotis davidii. Next base: position 195,313 of record NW_006293386.1, on the reverse strand, counting down.
TTCTTAGTTCTTTGTGAGATAGAAAAGACCGCCTCTGTGGACTCTGCTGTTGATGTGGATGTGAGGCAAGAGCCTAAATCTCTTCTCTCATTTGTCTGTGAGAGTTGGTAATTCTGATATTTGCCATGGGTCACATTTTACCGGATGCAGTGAAAAATCTAGACACTGAACAGAGCATTAGACCATTAGCCTTTCCTATATTTTAGATTTTAGGTTTGTGGGTCTTTACATTCCTTGAGAGATAATTAAATTGTCAATAAGCAAACATTATCTTTTATTTGCATCTGCACAAAATCACAATGGTGCAGGATACATAATAAGTAAACAAATCCTAATCTAAAAACTGCCTGCTGTAAGAAAATTTCAATTCTATAACCTTAATATTTTTACTTGCTTTGTTTTTAAGCTGTATTGAAATTTTGAAAACAGAAAATGTCTATGAAAGGTAAATATAAAATCATCGATAATTGCAAATGAATATAAAAGTTTCCTATAAAACGAAATGATTTCTGGCCTGTGTACAATAGTTCATCACAATTTTATAAAATGTTATTTGTATATGTAAAGCACAAATGCAATTATCTATTCCTGTCAGCCCTGACATCTTAGATACCACTATTTTTACAACTTAATCATATTTTTCTACCCTGAGTTCCTTTCCCATATTCCCTTACACCTCCATCCCCATTTGTATGACCCAATAGAAGCATATCCTATTTGAGCTCACAATGGTATTTCTACAAATATATGCTCAGGAAATATTAGAGATTGCCTTCAGAGACAATGCTTAACAGGAATGTTCTGAAATTGCACCATTAAAGCCCAGTTCTTTAAAAGTGGCCTTTGAGAGAAGCTAGAGGGTCAGCGACTAAGTAACTGTAGGTATAACCTTGTTCCAAAATGCAGGTAAATACTGGAAACTGAACTTAAAAATTACTAATGTATTTCAGTAGAATATGTGCCTTCATCTGAATTGAAGCATTAATTCTAGCATTTGTTAGATATGTTAATTGGTTCAAATCACAATTAACATATGAAAAGGAAAGGAAGAGACACTGAAAAGAGACTGTGAATTAAAGCAGCAAAAGTAGTAATAGAAATAAACCTTACATGTGACAGCCTGTCACCCCCATGAATCAGGGTTGTGTAGCAAAAAGGCAGCCTTTGCAAAGCATCGTGACACTGATCTTCAAGAGCGCATCAATGTTGGTCACAAAGACATTTTCTTTGCAAATATGCATGTCATTAATCTTCTTTCAAAAATCACTGAGGTATAAACATGAGGCAGACTTGCATTTGTACATGAAGAATGTACCAAAATGAGTGCACTGATCTTTCTGTTGCTATCTATTTCTGTTTATACATATTATAACTAGGATATGGAATATAAGAGTCCTGACAGATGTTGTGAAGGCTTGGATTACCTGCCATGTATGTAGAGTCACAGTGTATCTTAAAAAATATAGAAACTCATGTTTCTGTATGCATTACATCTTTGTTTGCTTTACTAAATCTTTCTTAGAATGGGATCTAAATGAGATTTACATTAGAGTAATACTGTTTACTTCTATATCATCCTATATAATAAAAGGCTAATATGCAAATTGACCAAACCATGGAATGACTGGTCACTATGACACACACTGACCACCAGGGGGCAGACGCTCAATGCAGGAGCTGCCCCCTGATGATCAGTGTGCTCCCACAGGGGGAGCATGTCTCAGCCAGAAGCTGGGCTCATGGCTGACAAGCGTAGTGGTGGGAGTTTCTTCAGCCTCCGCGGCAGTGCTAAAGATGTCCGACTGATGGCTTAGGCCCGCTCCCTCTAGGAGGGAGCCATCAGTCGGACATCCCCCAAGGGCTCCAGACTGTGAGAGGGTGCAGGCAGGGCTGAGGGACCTACCCCCCAACTGCATGAATTTTGTGCACCAGGCCTCTACTGATAAATAAATGATTCATTACTTTTGTAAACACATACCCACACTTAGATAGATAATAGACAGATGATAGATAGATAGATAGATAGATAGATAGATAGATAGATATAGATAAATGGATGACAGGGAGATTTCTTGTATATACAACTTAAAATCATAGCATACAATAGAAAATACAATACATATTAATTTATGTATACAGTTAGCAAACACTATATACTCAAAGCACTATGTGAGGAGCTAAAGAAGAAAGACAAATTCTTGCAAAGAGACTCATCATTGAGGAGCCTACAAAAAGAAAAATAGAGTCCTGTTGGTGTGTGTGTGTGTTTTTGTGGGTTGTTTTTTGTTTGGTTGGTTGGTTTTTTTGTTGTTTAAACAAAGCATTATTGAGGTAAAGAGGAGAATATTTTTCTTAAGAAATGGTAAAGGCTTTGTAGATTTTTCAAGGGAGAAATGGTAAGTGCAATTAAGGAGAGGAAACAGTATATGAAGTAGATTATCATATTGCAAGGAATTCATTCTGGCTCTGATATCCTTTGCTTAGGTAAGTACAGTTAGGTGATTCTGGACAAGTTTGCTGGAGTTGATCACAAGAGTTTTTATATCTCTTGGGAAGACTGAAGATCACAGTAGTTTAAAAGAAGATCAAATTCATTCCCTATAAGGAATATAGAGCCAGATGTTTCATCACACCATATCTAGATGTACATTCTCTGTGGATTATAGATATAAACGTGAAAGCTAAAACTCTAAAATGTGACAAAGGCCACTTTCGCTCTTCAATTTGTCTCCCCCTTTCATAATAAACAGCTTAAGGAGAACAACAATAAACAACATAAGCAAAAAATATGGCTGAAATATGGGCACGTAAATAAATCTATATTCAAAATTAAGTTGTATTTAGTTTTGAAATTAGAAATTAGGTATGACCATCAAACAATTTTTCATTAAAAATCATTTAAAATTAAGTGTGACCATGTAACTACATTTTCTTCAGGAGAAAGTCAAAAAAGGCTGTGGCCACAAATTCTGGGAAAATGAATTAAAGAAACCTGTGTGCCTGTTGTTATATTTCCTTCTATTGTTTGGACAGAGATGACAAAGAGGCCCAAAGAGGTGATCCCAAAATGAACATCATAATCAGCAGTAGTGTAGCCGAGCCCCTTAACCACCATCTTTCAGAGCAGGGAGGAAGTATCCCTTTGTTAACATCCTTATAAATAATGGTGTTTGTCCAAGGCTGCATATTGAGATAATTAAGACAAATATTCCAACTACAGAGTTTTTCTAATGAATACAAAGATAGTTTGTAATGAGAAAACATGTCAATATAATGTAACAAAGATTATAAGAAAGCTCTATAATCAGTTAAATGGATACTCATTCATGATATAAAACCATTGTACACTAGGAAGGGAAGAGCTGCTAATTTAGCATCACAGAGTGTAGAACATACATCAGTCTTAAAGTAAAACTTTAGAAACACATCAAAGTTAAAAACAAGAAGAAGATGCCCAGTCTCACCTTTGTTTTGAGTATATTACTGGTCTTAGATAATATGAGAAAGCAATAAAAAGAAATGAAATATAACAATTGTAAAGTTGGTCATTTAAAGATGATACAATTGTGAACATATATAATCTAATGAAATCTGGAAGCAATAAGAATTAATCAGAAATTTCACCAAGGTTGCCAGATATAAGATCAAAACCCAGAAATCAATACCATTTCTATATAACATCAACAACCAATTTTCAAATGTAATAACAGCAAAAATTGTAAGTTACATAAGTAACAAATTTGATAAAAGATGTTTAAGATATTATGAAGAAATTATTAAATGTTATTGTATGATATAAGATCTCAGCACATGAAGAGATCTTATCTCTAGATGAAAAGTCTTTGTAAATTATAGATGTTACCCTGTGATTTATAGATCAACTGATCTATAAATTCAGATAAACTTCTATTAAAAAATATTTTTTGAGTGGAAATTACCAAAGTGATGTAAGAGTAAATGGCTAAGAATTATTAAAAATATGAAGCATAATAAAGTGTGAGGAAACAAAAAATATAAAGAATAATTACCATGTCAGTCCTTTGGCATAGATATGTATACCAAAGAAGTGTAGTAAGAACGCAGAATAAAGTGTGTATGTATTGAGATAGGCAGATAGCCTTTATCATAACCTTGGATCCTAACTCTCTTTTTTTAACTTCCTGTGTGTTTGTGTCCTCCCTTTTTTTAATTTACTTTATGAGCTCTCAGCTGTTCTTTAAAACTTATATTTGATAAAAATTTTATGCAGTACCTTTAAGAATTAGAAAAATATGTTCAAGCTATCTATTATGCTATGTTAAAAGAAACAAACAAGTACACAAGATTTGCTCAAGCTCTTGTATGACAGGTTAGCTGGTAAGTTAATTCTGAATAGCAATGTGTATCCCTTAACATATAGAACAAAATATCCCGTTTTGTTCTCTCCTAATTGTTAGTGTAAAAATATTTGCAGTCTTCTAATCATCATGGTTTTATAGAAAACAGTTGGCTTTTCCTCTGGAAGTGTTTAAGATTTTTCCCCCCTTTTGATGTTTTACAGTTTTATTATCAAGTAGCTAGTTATGAGTTCGTTTTTATTCTTCAGAACTCAAAATACACTTGAAACTGAGAATTTATATCTTCAATTCTGAAAACTTTTAGCCATATTGGCTGTGTATATTTTGATTCTTGTTTAATCATTGAGTCTGGAATTAGTCTTTTGTTTGACATGAAATATGTTTATTCTCTTTTTCTTCCTCTGCACCATCTGCTTATTCTGAATCAGCTTGGACTTTCTGAGCCTCTTACAAAATTAATTATTTTGTTTCACAAAATTATTTATTTTATGCTTTTTAGATTGTCAGTGTTTTCTTATTGTTTATCTTTTTATTGCTATTTATTTGAAAAAGAGGAGCTCAATGAATGATTTATCAAATTATTTCAATGGGAAGTCCCTTCATTTGCATATTAAAGTCAGTGGAGAAAATTGCATAAAGGGCATGTTTCCTGAGTTTGAAATTGGTAAAATATTTATAGCAGGTAATACATACATGGATGGTAGAGTTCAAACTTTAAAATTATTCACAGTTCAATTATTGGGCTAAAAAGAAATGTTTAGCAGTAGTAGCTGTTGTTTTCGTATTAACATAACTAGAAATTTGGCAACTTGTTCGACACTTAATAGATAAAACATCTTAGTGTATTAGTTGCTTAACATGTAATGGGGATTAGTTAAGTGTGATTGCTTATAATTTACCAAAAATACTTTTGGGCTCTGAAAGTATAGCAGTGAATAGAATAGGCTGGCAGAAGAATATTAAACAACTGAAAGATAATACAATTAAAAGTTGTCATAAAAGCTATGGATATAAAGGGGGATTATGCTAGAGAGAAGGACTAAATGAAAGTAGGAATTGGAGCAGTCCTCTCAAGACATATGTCATTTGTACCTGGACTGAACAAAGGCTAAGGTGCTCACTAGTAATGAATGCTGACATGTGTCTAGGCCAGTGGTCGGCAAACTCATTAGTCAACAGAGCCAAATATCAACAGTACAATGATTGAAATTTCTTTTGAGAGCCAAATTTTTTAAACTTAAACTATATAGGTAGGTACATTGTTATTAACTTAATTACGGTACTCCTAAGGCTTAGGAAGAGCCACACTCAAGGGGCCAAAGAGCTGCATGTGGCTCCCGAGCCACAGTTTGCTGACCATGGCTCTAGGCAAAAGAAACAATTTGTTCAAAAGTACTGAGTTAAAAAAATAGCTGTCTTTTAAAAATTAGCTGAAACAGAAATCAATGGGAGAAGAGAAAAGATATGAATTTGAAAGTAGAACAAGGCCCAGATCCCCAAAGGATTTTAGGGCATATTTTGAGTTTGGATCATAATTGAAGTTCAAAAGAAAGCCAAGACACAGATTCAAGCAAGCAAGTTAAATTATCCTATTCATAATATATATATTTGCCAATATAATACTTGCTGTCATTGATGGCTAAATAACATTAGCCTTTATAGTAACAACAACAAATACACCTTCTCACCAGTGCACTCAATTTTGGACTTTGCTGCCATCAGCTGGGTTACTAGAATTGGAGCTCTTGTAGATCCCTTTTTGACCTCTTGCTTTAAACTATTTAATATTGTCCTGCATATATAGCTACACTAATAAAAGAGTAACATGCAAATTGATGTCACTCCACTATGCTCACCAGCCAATCAGAGCGACTATGCAAATTAACTCAACAAAGATGGTGGTTAATTTGCATATCCAGGCGTGGAGGGAAGACTGAACACTGAAGACTGAAGACTGAAGAGGCTTGACTTCTCCGCTGCGGTCGCAGTGGAGAAGCCAAGCCTCGCTATGGCCGCAGCGGAAAAGCCAAGCCTCACGGCGGCCACAGTGGAAAAGCCAAGCCTCGCAGTGGCCACAGTGGAAAAGCCAAGCCTCACGGTGGCCACAGTGGAAAAGCCAAGCCTCGCTGCAGTCAGAGGGGAGAAGCTTAGCTTCAAGGCTTGGCTTCTCTGCTGCGGCCAGACCAAAGGCCTGGGTCCCAGGTGCGGAGGAAAACCGGTGCTGGCAGCCAGAGGAAGGAAGGCCTATTGCGCGAATCTTCGTGCAATGGGCTTCTGATAGATAGATAGATCGATAGATAGATAGATAGATAGATAGATATGAAATAGGACTTTTCTTGAAGTACATGGTTGATTATATCTAGGACTAAGTGGTTTAGTGCTGTTGATGATTAATTTTATGTGTCAACTTGTCTGGGGCATGGTGCCCAGATACATGGTCAACCATTATTCTGGATGTTTCTGTGAAGGTATTGTTGAATGAGGTTAACTTTTAAATCAGTAGATTTTGAGTAAAGCAAATTGCTCTTCATAATGTGATAGGACTTATTTAATCAGCTGAAGGCCATAATTAAGCAAAAGACTGACCTTCTCAGAGCAAGAAGGAATTCTGCCAGTAGACAACTTCCTTCAGACTTGGATTATAACATTGATCTTTCTATCGAGTCCACCCTGCAGGTTTTGGACTTGCCAATCTCCATAGTCACATGAGCCAATTTGATAAAAATAAATCTCTCTCTACATATATACATACATCCTGTTGAATCTGTTTCTCTGGAGAATTCTGACTACTTTACCCAGTGTGTTTTTGTATTTGCATATTGACCCTTTCATTGGTGCTACTGGCAGCAATACTGTAAGTTCTAGTATCTATGTTCACAGTTAAAGTTCCCTATTTGATCTCCTCTGGGAAGTGGAATAGTGTTACAGAAACAATTTTTTACTGTTTGCTGCTTTATTAATTTAGATGTATTCCTTAGAAGGTCAACAAGACCTTATTTTCCTCATGCATTGGGGGCCCTCCATTGGGAGGCCTCCAGTCACCAAGCTCTCTCACATAACTGCCTGAATGCCTTCTTATGAATATGTATATAAGAGTAAGTACTTTATACTGTCAATATAGAGTCACTTTGGAGTTGGAGAAATTTCTGAAGTCCAGTGATAATGTTAAATTTATGGGACTACTGTTGGAACAACTCATTATTATTTTCTTCTATTATTAATTTACTAGAGGCCTGGTACACGAAATTCATGCTCTTGGGGGGAGGGGTCCCTCAGCCCAGTCTGTGCCCTCTCACAGTCCAGGACCACTCAGGGGATGTCTGTCTGCCAGCTCAGGACCAATCCCTTCCTAACCCAGCAGTCAGACATCCTTCTTGCAGTCCGGGGCCCTCGCAGTCCAGGACCCTTCGCTCCTTACCACCTGCCTGCAGTGGAGGTGGGAGAGGTTCCCACAATCGCTGCTGCACTCACCAGACATGAGCCCAGCTTTTGGCTGAGCAGCGGTCCCCCTGTGGGAGGCTCCCTCATCCTGGCCTACACCCTCTTGCAATCTAGAACCCCTTGGGGAGTTTCGGAGAGCTGGTTTCACCCTGATCCCCGTAGGGTTCTGTGCACCAGGCATATAAGTATGCATATAAGATCTTTGGTTAATCTCTTCCCACCTTCTCCTCTTCTCTCTTAGATGCATCAGTCTGTTCCATGTTTCCATGTCTGTGGTTTCAACTCCTGCATTGAGTGTCTGCCCCCTGGTGGTCAGTGTGCATCATAGCTAATGGTTGAATGGTCGGCCGGTCACTTAGGCTTTTATATATGTGTGTGTGTGTATATATATATATATATAGAGAGAGAGAGAGAGAGAGAGAGAGAAAGAGAGAGAGAGAGATCAAAGGCCCCAGAAGAAACTTTTATTCAATATGGTATTACTGATACCATATCAGATATTACTCTAGAAAAATCAGATTTACATAAGGTTATTTATTAAGTTTACTTGTGAAACTCATTAAACTAGAGATTTATATTTATGAGTATTTAATGATTCTCCCTAAAAAGTGCCTGAAACTGATGAATTATTTCCATCTTTTTAGTTACATGAGAGGATATGACTCATTATAAAATTATTTTCGTATTTAACTCTGAATAATTTAAGTACATTATTTTTATGTTTATAAACCCTACTGTTGTCATATATGCATTTTTATAAAATATAAGTTCATTTTAAAAATATTATCTGCATTTCATATTTTACATTTTTTCCTGCTTAATTAATGGCTGACACTCTGCCTTCTTCCAAAATGAAGGAAAAACAGCTTGAAAAATGCATGAAATACAACAGTTAAAACTAAAAGAAAATAAAATTGGTAAAAGAAAAATGAAATGATAAAATAAGATGAAACAAACCTGAATTTAATAACAGCCTATGAACTTGTTTACATTGCAAAGTTTGGTCACATGTTGTGCCTAAGTTTAATAACAGAGCAAAATTATAACTAATCTGCATTTCAGAAAAAAAATAATTCAGTCATTAAGAAGAAAAGGATGCAGTCTCACACATTGAAATTGAGGCTTGTGGAAATATATACCCAGTTATGAATAGTGGCTTCTTTTATAATTTAATTTCAGAAATGTGAAATAAAGTTCCAAAAGGCATGTAATGCTATTGATTCTTTCCATTAACACCTCTCTTACTTTTAATATAGATATGGTTTCATAAATTTGTAAGTGTTCCATAAACTTATCCATTGTTTTGGATGCTGCTATTATCATCAGCTAATCTGAAAATGGTGTGTGTGTGTGTGTGTGTGTGTGTGTGTGTTTTGAGTGTGCTTAAGAACTATTCAAATTATTCTCAGATTCATTAGAATTCATGAGCTTATTTCTTAATGTTATTTGACAGAGTTTTTACAATGTTTTAACTATATATATGAAAAATCTAAGCTCCAGGAATAATAAATAACTTGAGACACAGATATTTTCTATCAAATAATTGCAAGTATTTGTGTCAAGCAAATACAGAAAGAGGAAGATTTCCTAAGGAGTTTATATAAGAACACTCAAGAATGCCATTTTTTGTGCAAGGCACATCTATGTAATTAAATGTAATTCTATCAGCAAGCACATATTGAGGAACTAGACTAGGAGCTTTTATGGTTCCCATTGGTAGTGCCTGTGCTGACTAGATAATCTGCTATATGAGTGTTCCTTTAGCTTCTCTCTTTTGTCCACTGTTCTATTCTCTCCACTTATAAGAGTGCTTGACAAATATTTACTAAATGAAATATTGAAAGGAATGAATGAATTCAGAGAATACAGACAAAAGATTGTCATTAAAATGTACTCTAAAAATAAAAGGTAGTATTTTAGACAATTTAGCACACTTTATAGGATACAGCAAGTAATGACATCTGTTAAATTGAAATAGGAAGCCTTGAACACCTGTTTTAAAAGCCACAAATATAAGTTAAAAGGGAAAATATTGAAAGACACCAGATGTGTAACTATTTCCTACAAAGCCTAACATCATGGCATAAACTTATACCTACAAGCATTTATTGGGATCCCGATGGGTTGTTTTGTGGGGGTTTTTTTTATTTGTTTGTTTGATTTTGTACACAGAAGGTAGATCTTCAGGACCATCACAGAAAGCCATGCAAAATTGTTTAGTTCATTTGTCTTGGCACTGAAACATACTCTCAATGCTTTTTTCTTTATTGTTTTGTCTTAAATGAGCTTTCTAAGTAACAGTCTGGAGTTAGAGATACTACCAACATTGTATACCTCTAGCTAAGGGATCTAATTATATCAGTTAACATAGACTTCAGTACAGCATAGAATATATCTGTAGTGAGATATATCAACACATACAAAGACTTAAAGTTATTATATCTTATTTCAATTACCTGATAAAATTCTTATTGGATCTATCTGGAATAATAAAAGGCTAATATGCAAATCGACTGAATGGCGGAACGACCAGTGGCTATGATGCACACTGACCACTAGGGGGCAGACACTCAACGCTGGAGCTGCCCCTGGTGGTCAGTGCACTCCCATAGGGGGAGTGCCTCTCAGCCAGAAGCTGGGCTCACGGCTGGCAAGCACAGCAGCGGTGGAGGGAGCCTCTCCCACCTCTGTGGCAGGGCTGGGGATGTCCAGGGGGAGTGGGCCTAAGACATCAGTTGGACATCCCCCTAGGGCTCCTGGACCGTGAGAGGGTGCAGGGTGAGCTGAGGGACCCTACCCCCCAAGTGTATGAATTTCATGCACCAGGCCTCTAGTTTATATAAGATGCTATGAGAACAACAACACAAACAATAAAATAACACTGGAAAGCAAACTTATCAGTCCACCAACCAATGACTAAGTGTTAATAAACAAGACTTATTCCTGTTAATGGAGGCATGAAGCATTAACATCTAAAGATTGAGCAAGTCCCGGTACAACATAACCTTATCTTTTAGGTTGAACTATAAATATAGGAATCCTGAAGCATTTTGTGTTCTCAATATGGATTGTGTAACCAGGAAGGGAATGCTGGACCTGCTTCCCAAAGCCATACCTTTTTCTGGTTAATTTTCTTGGAATTAGAAAATATATGCCCTGCATCACATCTTTTTTTTTTTTACTTTATTTTCATTGTTTACAGTATTACACATGACCCCATTCCTCCCGCCCCTGACCTCCCTTCCCTCTAACCATCACACTGTTGTCTGTGTCTATAGGTTATGCATATATGTTCCTTGGCTAATCCGTTCACCTTCTTTCATCCAGTCCCCCTCACCCATTCCTCTCTGATAGCTGTCAGTCTCCTCCATCTTTAAATCAACAATTTAGAATGTATTTATTCCCAGCATTAGTGACATCTGAAAACAATAACGTCTTCCATAACCTGTTAAAAGTGATTAAACCATTGCCTTGTTTGGGAAAACTGTGCTAAGAGAATTACTGAACAAAAGACCCAGGTGCTAGGAGCATTAATGAACAAAAATTTTCATCTCCAGAAATGCAGCAGTGCATAGAGCAACATAATTGTCTTCTGCATTTCCAAGGAACTTGAAAATGATTTCCTCACATTGAAAACTCCTTTCGAGTATGCAATTATTGAATAAAAAAATATGTGTCATGACAGTTACACAGTAGCAGGTGTGATCTGCCATCGACTGGTATGTTATAGCAATTTTCATCTACTAATTTGAAGTAAAAGTTTCAATTGCAGTGGTCATTTTGTAAATAAAAAAACATTACAAGGAGTTCCTGAGATTTCAATCTCAGCTTCCCTTTTTCAAAGAGCATATAAATTATAAAAATAATTTTCAAATATGCAAATTTTCAATGTATTGCACTTTTTATAAAAATCCAAATATGCCTGAGGAATATTTTTGTATTAGTTATTATTCAAAGGTATAATCCGGGGGGTAGTTGTGTGTGTGTGTGTGTGTGTGTGTGTGTGTGTGTGCATGCAAGGATATTATTTCTCCTAGTTAAATGTTCAAGTAGTATTTCATCAGGAAAAAATGTTTCTTGTTGGTTCACAAGAGCTTGATACACATAGATTTGGTGGCTGAAACACTGTGAGCCTTACTTCTGTCATGTATATAATTTAAAGAAAATGTCAGCCCTTAAATAGGGACAGAGCTCCTTTAACTGAAAAGTATAGTCATGCAGAGAAGTTTTATAGCAACATAAAATATGGATTCTAATGCTAAAATGTTGAGATTTGCAGCCCCATGCACTATACTAGTATTTTAGAATAGATGCTCGTGTATTGTGCTAAATAATAAATTATATCAACATTAATCTGCAATTTTTAATATTTATAAAACTAACTACTCTGTTTACAGAAGGGTTAGTCAACAGGCACTGCTTACAATTCAATCCTCATGATGAGCTTATAAGGAGGTATTACCCCTCCCCATGGTGTAAATGAGGAAGCCGATGCTCATGGGGGCTGGTTTAACCAATGTTACAGAGAGAAGTAAAGATGCAAAGACGCCTTAGCATCCCTCCAAGCTTTGTCTCAGCTTCAGTGCCACTCTGTATGCACTCAACAGCACCATCAACATTCCACTCATCAGTCACTTTGAAATGTCAATTTTTCAACTAAAATACCATGCCTTAATTGATGAAGCAGCACTGTATTGAAGAGCTAAATTTCTAAACTCCAAGGCATTTCAATAGCTGTGCCAGGTAAACCCAAGTGCCATAGCCCAGAATCCAAGTCGCCATGCTATGTAACCTGGCTCTGCCCCTCATAGCTCTGTAAATTTGGCCAAGTTTACTTTTGTGCCTCCAGATCTTGTTTAAAATAGAAATTAATGATCACTTAGTGTATAGGTTATGGAGATGATTGAATAATTTAATACATATAAGAGCTGACTGTTCTGGTATATGAGAAGTACTCAACACAGGTTTATTATTATTATTATTATTATTATTATTAAAATAATTATTCACTGTCTGTATTAAGTTTTTCTATATTTATGGTCTTTTTGTATAGAGTCACCAAATTATATGCAATCAACTTGCAATAGAAGTATGTAACATTTTTTTTTAATATATTTTTTATTGATTAAGATATTACATATGTGTCCCTGTCCCCACATCACCCTCCACCCCCCCGCCCCCGTTGTCCGTGTCCATTGGTCAGGCCTCTATGCCTGCATGTAAGTCCTTTGGTTGCTCTTTCCCCTTTACCCTCCCCTCCCCTACCCTCCCTCCAAAGCCCGACAGTCCAATCAATGCCTCTCCGTCTCTGGATCAGTCCTTGTTCATCAGATTATGTTGTTCCTTATATTCCACAAATGAGTGAGATCATGTGGTATTTATCTGCTCTCCAGTTCCATCCATGTTGTGGCAAATGGCAAGAGTTCCTTTTTCTTCTTCCTCTTCTTAAAGGATACCTTTCAGCATTTCATATAATGCTGGTTTGGTGGTGATGAACTCCTTTAGCTTTTTCTTATCCGTGAAGCTCTTTATCTGACCTTCTATTCTGAATGATAGCTTTGCTGGATAAAGTAATCTTGGTTGCAGGGACATT
>NW_006293386.1:174351-181430 GCF_000327345.1 Myotis davidii | reverse complement strand
GATGGCTTGTTTGCTGTAGAATCACTGGGAGGAATTGACCTCCCAGCCAATTGTCAGTGAGAATCAGCTGTGTCTGCGGTGGGGCAGCTTCTGTGCTGGATCTCTAGGGCGGTGTTAGTCTAGCAATTGCCTGCGCTATCCAGCAGATGGCGCTGCCGCGCAGGATTTGGGCGGAGCGGGTCCCTGGAGATCTGCAGGGAGGGGGCAGTTACGCTGCGACTTCCTCCCGATTGTGCGACTCTCAGTTCCGTCCCAAGGGACTCTGCCTCACAAAGTCTCGGCAACCGCTGCACACCCCTCTCCCGTCTGCGTCCCTAGCGACTCGCCCGGGTCTGGAGCTCAGAGTCTGCAACTCCCTACCGATTGTTTGCGCCGCTCCCTCCGAGCCGCCGGTCGCGCCGCCTCCAGCCCCGCTCCGCGCGCCCTCGTTACCTCAGAATTTCACTTCAGCACTGCGCCGCCTCTGAGTCTGGATATAATATTCTCTTTACTCCTAGTTGTAGAATTTCCACTCAGCCAGCCCTCCTGTGGCTCTGGACGTTGTCCTTTCCCTGGATCAAGCTTAATTTGAATTGGTTGTTCAAGGCAGCAATCTCTGGTGTTAACCTATGCCGCCATCTTCGGTTCTCCCACTCAGAAGTATGTAACATTTATTCTATTCAATACCAGGGACCATACTCTGTTATATAGTTTTTAACAAAAAGGTTTGATACTAGCACAACTTTTCTGCTTTTTAATATTAAGCATAATTATTAACAGAACATTTCTCAACTTCTGATGCCATAGCTTGCTTTTATAAACAATCATGTAATAGGCTTATATTCATAATATCTAAACCTAAAGAGATCTAGGCAGGTATATATATTTCAGTTATCACAGTGCAGCCGATTTGTTCCACATCTTATGTCACTCAAAGTAAATGACACTGTGCCAGACACCCTGTTAGGTGATAAATGTATGTTTGTTAAATTACAGTGAGATATTAAACTATATTCTGTCACTATCTAATCCTAAATGGCAATGAATCGTTAACATGTACATTTTAACAAAATGTGCACACTCCCAGAGAACATTAGCCAGATGCTCTGTGTCCTTGTAACCTCCACAGTGAAGATGCATTCGACCCACTCCTCCTATCAAAGGTCTTTGCCAGAATTGGGAGCAGGGATTATTATTATTAATCCGTGTACCTGCTAGGAGTGGGCATCTTCCTGGAATTTTTTTCTATCTGTCTTTAATTGTGATTGTGCTGAAGGAATATGATAAATCCAGCAATGAGGTGGCTGAAGCTCCCCAGGTCCTTGTCCTGTTACAGGATTTTCATGATCACAACGCAGAGCTTATGAATAGTATGTTGTTCTGACAATTTCCCTGGTGCAGCCAAAAATTGTGCATCAGGGCAACTAATGGAAGCAGAAAAGCCCTGGCTGAACTGAGGGTGCCTGTTTTGAATTGTGTTTTTTATGTTGGTTATTAATCTCTAATTTTTGTGTCTATGATTCCCAAAAAGCAGTAGATGTTTTGGTTTTTGTGGTATTTTTTTTTATGGGAGGGATTTTGGATTTTTAATCAAGTGTTTCCACATGCTATATTCATTGCTTATATGATCAGAAAGTTTTAGTTTCCCCAAGATATTCTTTCAAACAAACAAACAGTTAAGCCTTAAACCAAACTGCTTTTTCCTAAATTACAACAAATTATAAAATATATGCATTCTTAGAATGAAGAATATAGAGACTGGTAAATTGAAATTGAAAAGCAAAGGGCATTTCAAATGAGGAAGAAAGCTCATCACTATAACAGTTAAGTCCTAAAATAAAGTTATCTTGAATTATAATTTTAGAAATAGATAATTTTCTTGATAGAAGTATATTGCTACACTAAAAAGACAAGATTTGATAAAAAATAAAATAAATCCTTTTCTACTTTTCCATACAGTTTATCTGTGAACACTTTAACAACAATTTAATAGTGAATTTAAAAGCTATATTCTTTTGTTTTTGAGGCAGTAAATATTTAATACATATTAAAATAAACAATTAGTCAAAATATTGGAGGACCTATAAACCTCAGGCATATATAACAAAAAATAAACTTCCTACTATATATTGTCAACCTTTATAAAAATGCAGAGATATGTTAATTTTAGATACATTATACTACCAGTATTTATAGGATTTGATATCCTTACTTAGGAATTCAGAGAACAGTTTTATTAACAAATTTTAAAAATGAGTTTTTTTATATTTGTTCAGAAATAATCTGTAGAATGCATATATTGTTTTCAATTGCACTAAGGCAAAGTGCTTATTTCTTTTTTTTCCTTTTCTTTATCTTTTATTTTTTTAATAAATGACTTGGAGAAAGCCTCAGCAAAAAGATACCAAATCTTAAAATTTATTATTGTCAATAGTCTGCCTGACCTTTACTTTAACTTCATCTTGGCTGTCAGTAATAATCCAAGGTTGCACTTGCAGTGATAAAATGAAAGACTTTGCATATTGAATCTCTGGGTCTCCTTGAAAGTGTTCAGGTATCACAGTCATTTATTCCCATTGTCAGAGCAAGGTCCATTATGAAAGCCCATTCGTCTTTGCTTGAAGATGAAGAGTGGAGAAATTCCACTTCTGCCTTGAATCGAGTACTAACAACTTCAGGGCCCTCAGATATATCAATATGCTGACTTGCTGTAGGTCTAGGAGCTCTCTCTCTTTCTCTCTCTCTCTCTCTCTCTCTCTCTCTCTCAGCTCTGGGCATTCGTTCCTTAAAAGTTCACTTTACCATTATAATACACAATTTGTGTGGCACATAAAATAATGTTTGCCACATACCTGAGACTCTCTTTTGAACGGGACTTTTTGTCTGTTTTATTTTTTCTTCCAGCTTAAACCAACAACCTAGATTACTAGTGGAACTTTGGGAAAAAAAAGCTTGCTTTACCTATGTAGAATAATAATACCTACAGGAATAATCATAACACTTTATTATAAATATCCAACTTCAACATTTTATTTTGAAATGATAACATTTTATTTATTTATGATCAAACATGTCATATAGTAATTGTTCAGGAGATATAACAATGTCTAAAGCTGCATTGAACTAGTCATTCCAACTTATAAGATAATGTAGGAAATACACACTGTGCAGAGTAAAGATAGTAAATACACATACTATTAGTTGGCGATTTCTCCCCAAAATTCAATTCAGATAAAGATGATGATTAAATAGTCTGACATGCAAAATCCTGTATTCCTAAACTGTCACCTCTGAATACCTTTAAACAAGAACTTTATTGAAGGCACTTTGTTCCCTACTCCAGCAGGTAAACTTTGAGTTTCAGATTTTTTTTTGAAAGAAAGACTGAAAACATTTTACCTTGTCAATACATCTGAACAGGACCAAGCTGGGAACTCAGCACTCAGAAGATTGTGAGACATCAGGAGAGAAATGTACACATCTTTGAGAGAGGAAACAGCCTGGGGAGGAGGCTGTTTCCCAGGGCAGCTGTAGCAAATAACCAACATCTTGGTGACTTACAATGACAGAAATTATTCTCTTACAGTTGTAGAGGCCAGGATTCAAGGCCAAGATGTCCAAAGGGCTGTGCTATCTCTGAGGTTCTAAGAGAGAATCCATTCCATTCTTCTGGTGGCTGCCAGCAACTCCTGGCTGGCAGCCTCATCACTCCCACCTGTACCTTTTCTTCACAGCACCTTCTGCTCTCTGTATGTCTGATCCCCCTGGGATTCTCTTATAAAGGCACTATGATGGCATCTAGGGCCCACTCTGATAATCTAGAATGATCCCCTCATCTCTAGGTATTTAACTCAATCATACCTGCAAATATCATTTTGCCAAATGAGGCCACATTTACAAGTTCCAGAGGTCATCGGGACATAGACATCTCTTTGGGTATAGGTGGCATTTTCAATATACCACAGGCTGTTTAGCATTATTGGCATGAAAGGCAAAGGAGAAAGCCAATTCTCAACAATCTTTTTACACAGCTGCAGTTATGATGAAATATATATCCTCAAGTAGGAACAATCCTCTAGGTGGCAAAAAGAAATTTTTAGGAAGCACTAACAAAGAAATGTTTTTATGCTATTAAAAAAATAATAATCATATTGAAAGTACCAAATAATTTAGAATAGTATGGAAGTTTTGGGACAACTGTCAAAACCCCTTTGAAATATGTGCATTTTTTATTGATTCTGGTTGATGCAAAATAAAAACTGAGAAAATTGCTATTTCTACTTTATTAATATTTGTTGTAAAAAGAAAAACAAAATTGAGATTGGCCGTATTAACATAGAATACAATTGATTGACTAGAGTATGTCAGTGGCAGGAACGGATAAGAAGGACATTCTTTTGAGTGACTTTAATGATGTTTGAATTTATTCCTGACAAAGTATATACATTCATTTTTTAAATATGTAATGATAAAGCCCTTTAAAATGTGAATTAATTTAATTAGCTGGCAGTCTTTGGGTGTATGTTAGGGGGGGAAGCACTTTCTTTAATCCTTTTGTATTTCTTTAAGGAACTGAACTCACTTCCCTTGATGCAAAAATCAGTATGGAGAATTCATCTGCTCAAATGCAAACCAGGGGTGTTTTTCTTTAGCTATTCCTGGGCACACTCAAATCAAGCTTTTTGAGGCTCAAATTGGCTGCCTCAAACACCCCCTTATTTACATAAACTCTGGGGCTTTTGCAGTCATCTCCATTGTGCAGTGGCGTTTTCCTGCATGCATTCTGATGAGACTTGTGCAAAAATGCATAAATTTCTCATCCAATCAAAGGCTGACCTGGGGGAAACTGGCAGGCGGTGGGCAGAGTAGAAGATTACTAAATTGGCAATTCTTTTTTAACTCCAGTAGTCATTTGGGTGAAATGAACCAGATCTTAAAGAGGGCAGCAGCATTGGTCTAAATAGAAACAGAATAGAATTCCTTTGACTCATGAAAAGATACAGACACAAGAAACATACAAAGAATGATCGGGAATAGAAGATAGAAGATCAATCTGGGTATTTTTCTAGAATACAAAGCAGGTAAAATAGCCAGAAGAATATGTGAATTCGTTATATTCTATGGCAACAAATTTTTTATGAAGTAACTTACTAAGACAAGTAACAGATTCCTTATTATTCATTTACTACTTTAATGTCTATCAAATGGCATTGGAAAAGGAAAGATTTGACAAAGAGGATAAGTATTATATATTATTTACTACTCGAGTCCTGATGCACAAACTTTGTTGCATGGGTAGGGTCCCTAGGCCTGGCTGGCAATCAGGGCCAATCTGTTGAGTGACCAGCGAGATGATAGGGAGGACTCCCCCTGGTACCTGCCTTGGCCAGCCTGGTGCCTCTCACTATGGCGGGGTGATCTGGGGCCAGTGCCAGATCCTTGCTGGCTGCCCCCCACCCCCAATCACCCTAACACCGCCACCACCAGTCACTTCCCACTGCAGGGTGACCAGCAGGGCAATTGGGGGCCACCCACGTTGGCTGGCCTGGGGCCTGTGGGCTGGAGGCAGCTCCTGCATGAAGCATCTGCCCCCAGTGGTCAGTGTGCATCATAGTTGCTCCACAGGTCCTTTCGCCATTCGGTCGATTTGCATATTAGGCTTTTATTATATAGGATTTTAGTTTTCATGTTATAGGTTGGATATCACCCAGTAATAATGCCCCTCCAGAAGAAGGTAAAAATCCCACACATGTTTCTGCATTCTATTTCAAATAAGTAGTGAATATATTGTAAGACATTTTAAACTGTGCAACATAAAGAATGATAATATATAAAATGTATTGAGAAGAATAACACTACAATAATTTTAGGACAATTAAGGAAGTTTTCTAAAAGCTACTATACATTAGTCTATATGTATAGTAGTTTTTAGTTTCTTTATCAATTGAAAATACACTTTTTGAAACAGCTATTCTTAATATAGGAATAAAATATAGACATTAATGACTATAATTTTATGAACTATAAGCAATCATAACTTTTATTTTCAAATTTTACCAAAGCTAAAAATATCTAAGGTCAAAATTAATATATAAAGTTTTCAATAAAAAGAATAGAAGTCATTGCAAATAAAAAGACCATGGAAGGGCATAAATATTTTGGAACCAAGTTTATAATAAAAATAAAAATTATTGAACAATACAGTTATTAATTGAAAATTGGAAAATGTCAAGTTATACTTAAAAGAATTTTGTTAGGAATGCAATAAGCAGATATGAGCATATGTAGAGTATATAAATGAACCTCACTTTAGATTAGATTAGAAACAGGTGTTAAAGAAAACCAGACTACAATAAAGAGGTAAAAACAGATTTTATTTAAGATTTATTGCAATAGTGGAAAAGAGACCTTAGTATAGAACTGGGTTCAATTCAGAATATAACAAAGAAACATGGGGATTTATAGTTAAGAATCAGGTTTGGGGGGGGTAGGGTTGGGGGGGCAGGGGTGTGGATGGATGCAAAATTACTAAGAGGAGATATCAAGAAGTAGGGAATTCTTGTTAGACTGACCAAATAGAATTCTTGGTGAAGGCTGGCCAGGGGGACCAGATATCACCTGGGCAGATGGTGGAAGATGAGGAATTTCATTAGCCCTTAATTATGACCAGATGTCAGTAGTGGGAGATCATCTCTAAACCAGTGGTTCTCAACCTTGGCTGCACATTAGAATCACCTGGGAATCTTTTTAAAATCCTGATTTCTGGGCCTCATCCTCCGGAAATTCTGTTTCTTTGTTACTAATGTTGTGGCCCCACCCCATAACAAAGAAGCAGAATTTCCAGAGAATGAGGTCCAGAAATCAGGATTTTAAAAAGATTCCCAGGTGATTCTAATGTGCAGCCAAGGTTAAGAACCACGCTCTAAACTGATTTAGCAAGACTCTTTCTAAGACTGGGCTGTCCAAGGCCTGCATAGCTTGGCAAGAATGAGGCCTAATCAAGAAGAGGGTTCAGAGGTGCCTGAGTAAAGGTTAGTTAAGGAGGTTTTTGTCAGAGGTCATCTATACTGACCTTATTAGAGTTAGCCTCTGAGTGAGCA
>NW_006293386.1:170111-173956 GCF_000327345.1 Myotis davidii | reverse complement strand
ACCTTCAGGGGTCCCAGATTGGAGAGGGTGCAAGCTGGGCTGAGGGCCACGCTCCCGTGCACGAATTTTGTGCCACGGGCCTCTAGTATATAAATAAATTAGATTCAAAATTTCCTTAATTTTCAAATGGAGTTAATCAAAGTACAAAGCAGTTTTTTTAAATAGGGATCCTACATTAAAATTGGAAACACTACAGAGGAAACAATGGAATAATAAAATCAGCTTCCCTGAAGGACTAATTGGCCTATTAGATACTCATATATAACTGAGTCCCTAACTACCTATGCTTTATATAGAAAATTCTGCCTGAGAAGACATCACTTGCATACCTTATCTAAAGGTATTATTATAAAACTAGAGGCCTGATGCACAAAAATTTGTGCAAGAGTAGGCCTTCCTTCCCCTGGCGGCCAGTACCCGGCTTCCCACCGGCACCCAGGACCCAGGCTTCCCTCCTCCGGCTGCTGGCAGGCACCTGAGACCTGGACTGGCTTCCCCCTGGCCACCCACAGGCACCCAGGACCCTGGATGGCTTCCTCCAGACCACCTGCAGGCACCTGGGACACCAGCTGGCTTTCCTTCGGCCCTGACTTCATCATGATGTCAGGAATGATGTCTGGAAGATGTCCGGTCTAATTAGCATATTACCCTTTTATTATTATAGATATTTAACCAGTATGAAAAAAAGTACTTGTCTTTTGCAGAATAAATGTAGTTAGCAGTGCAGAATACATTATGCTTTCTGTCTGTGCTCCTCTGCTGTGATTTAGTTTATAAATTTCTTCTTCATGTTTTTCTCTTTTTTTTGCATTTTTTAAATATTGTTCCCTTTCTTCCTTGCTTCTTCTTCTCTTTTTTTCTTTTGAAATATTTCAAGTTGAGGGAAGAAAGCACAAAGGGATAACATGACATGAGGTTTACAATCTTTGATTTTCAAGTGTCACTTGTAAGTGGTCTCTTTCCAATATCTATTCACCCAACTTCAACCCCTTTCCTCTTATCCCATCACCACATTAATGTTACTCTCAAATAAATATTCAAAGGACTAAGAACACAACAAAATCTCTTTCTATCCACCATTCTTCTCTCCTTTCTCTAACTGTAAAAATAAAAACATATTTTCCATGCTGACTTCAATTCATCATTTTCCACTACTTCATTATTTTAGTAATTATTAGCTCTACTCCAAACTCCCACTGAATTAATATTAACTTCAGTGACTGGCTGTAGTGCTAGTCCCCTGTAGTAGCTTTGTAGTGGTTGCCTAATCCCTCCTCTGAAACTGATTTTTTTTTAAATTATGTGAACATGACTCATTCTCAGTTCTCCTGCCCTGTTCACTATTCTCATTCTGCTCTATGGACCACAGTGGCTTTTCCTATGTTTGAATATTACTGGTTCTTAATATTCAGCAATCTTTCCTTTTCTTAATTCAGATTTCCTTCCTCAGTGATCAGAGCTATTGCTACAGCTTTACACCAGGTGCTGAAGACCAAAACCCCGAATCTCTATTTGAGGCTCCAAAGTCACAAGTTTCTCACCTCATTTACTCTCCATAGAGCACATTTGTCATCTTATTTATTATTTTATTTTTCAGCCAACTATTATCTGAAAACACTTTTTGTTAGAGCAGAACACCCAGATTTTGTTTGTTTGTTTGTTTTTTGGGTGGCCAGGAAGGCCTTTGTCTTTTACAAAGAAAGTAAAAAACCTCTTCCTTGATGCCAAACTAGATCTGTGAAATAGGTTTGTCTAGTTCAGTGGTTCTCAACCTTCCTAATGCCACGACCCTTTAATACAGTTCTTCATGTTGTGGTGACCTCCAACCATAAAATTATTTTCATTGCTACTTCATAACTATAATTTTGCTACTGTTATGAATCGTCATGTAAATATCTGATATGCAGGATGTATTTTCATTGTTACAAATTGAGCATAATTAAAGCATAGTGATTAATCACAAAAATAATATGTAATTATATATGTGCTTTCCGATTGTCTTAGGCAACCCCTGTGAAAGGGTCATTTGACCCCCAAAGGGGCCGCGACCCACAGGTTGAGAACCTCTGGCCTAGTTACTTAACTTTTAATTCTGAGACTTGAATCAATCAGAAATAGGAAAATTCAGAAAAATATTGAAAATTGTAAGTGGTGTAAGAGGGGTGTCTATGCCAATAGGCCTCCAGCAGGCATGCCACAGTGGCTTTTATCATTAATTTTTATCCAATAAGCCATGGGTAACCATTGACAAATCTGTAGCAAGGTCATGACTGACGTACTCACATGTGTAAGAAGCCTCACTGCCTGGCATTCCAAAGCTTCTGCCAGTTTTCAAAGCTTCCTAGTTCTGTAGACCTCATTGATATTGTAACCAACTTAATACCATTTCCATAATTTAATTTTTCTGTCTAAAAGAGTCAGTCTCTAGTGTTTGAAAAAAAGTGTCTGATGGCTGCCATCCCCTAACCTCCCTCCCAGGCTAGCCACACCCTACACATTCTACTGATTCAGAGTCTGTGATAGTAGAGACTTGCACTTTTACCCCTAAGTCACCTACACCAGAAATATGAGGAACATCACTGCTCTTCTGCCTCTACTTCACATTAACTTCCGAGTCCTGTTCATTCCACAGATCTTATGCCCACTGCCTCCTTGCCAGCAAAGCGGTCCATTTCTTTCTTAAGGCCCAGTAATATTTCAACTAAAATATATCAACTAAAATATTGCAAAGCTTATAACTATTTTATTTGTTTTGCCCATCTAAAACATCTACTGTGTCAATGTTAGGATAATGTTAACATTAATAACAGAGAAATGTTTCTAAAATACACATCTAATTATGATAGTCATCACCTTTCTATAGATTTGTCAATGGTTACTCATTACTTATTGGATAAAAATCAAAAGCAGTGGCTTGTTTGGCTCAGTGGATAGAGTGTCGGCCTGCAAACTGAAGGTTCCCAGGTTCGATTCCAGTTAAGGACATGTACCTTGGTTGCAGACACATCCCCAGAAACCAAGATGGCGGCATAGGTAAACACCAGAAATTGCTGCCTCCCACAACTTCAAAAATACAACTAAAAGACAAAACGGACATCATCCGATACTACAGGAAGGCTGGCTGAATGGAAATTCTACAACTAGAAGGAAAGAGAAAAGCACACTGAGACTCAGAGGAGGTGTGGAAGTAAAGTGTAGAGGTACAGAGGCATGTGGAAAGGGCTGGCAGCTGAGCATGCGGTGCACGTGGAAAGGGCTGGAAACTGAGGACACAGTTGTCTTTTCCAATCGGGAGGGAATCTCAAGCTCCCGACTGCTCTGAACTCTAGTTCTGGGGAAGCAGCCAAAATGTAGAGAAAAAGAAACAGGTTACAAATGACAGAAATGGAGGAAAGCAAACTACTGGATATAGAGTTCAAAACCACACTAATGAGGTTTTTCAAGAATTTTCTAGAAACTGCCGGTAAATTTATTGAGACCCTCAAGAAATCTAGTGAGACCCTCGAGGTTATGAAAAAGGACCAACTAGAAATTAAGCATACACTGACTGAAATAAAGAATATTATACAGAGTTCCAAAAGCAGACTAGAGGATCACAAGAATCAAGTCAAAGATTTGAGATACAAAGAAGCAAAAATCACCCAACTGGAAAAACAAAAAGAAAAAGAATCCAAAAATATGAAGATAGTGTAAGGAGCCTCTGGGACAACTTCAAGCGTACCAACATCAAAATTATAGGGGTACCAGAAGAAGAGAGAGGGCAAGATATTGAAAACCTATTTGAAGACATAATGATAGAAAACTTCCCCCACCTGGTGAAAGAAATAGACTTACAAGTCCAGGAA
>NW_006293386.1:161413-169630 GCF_000327345.1 Myotis davidii | reverse complement strand
ATTCTCGGGCGGGAAAGGGGTGTGGGAGTGCAGAAAGAGATTGGACAAAAATTATACACCTATGGATGACAGTGGGGTGGGGGGGGTAAGAGCAGAGGGTGGGTTGGGAACCAGGTGGAGGGGAGTTATGGGGGGAAAAAAGAGGAACAACTGTAATAATCTGAACAATAAAGATTAAATAAAAAAAATCAAAAGCAGAATAAGAATCAATAATAGCTGTAGCAATTGTTTTAGTACAATACATAGACAGAACTTTGTTCTCTCAAGAACACAGTGTATATGACCTATCCTCATGGAAAGATTTTCTTAAATATAGGTCCCATGTGATCCTTCTAGGAATCCTATATAATAAAAGCTAATGTGCAAATTGTCCCCTTGAGAGTTCGACCGACCGGGCGCTCAACCGCTCGCTATGACGTGCACTGACCACAAGAGGACAGTGTGGAATGAAGGCAGGCCCAGGCTGGCAGCTGGCAGCCAGTGGAAGGAAGGCCCCAGTCGGCCCTGATCATCAGTCAGGCCTAGGGACCCTACCCGGGCACGAATTTCATCCACTAGGCTTCTAGTTATCATGTGTCTTCCTTTAAGTAAACCCATTTGAGTGGATTTTTGTACCTTGCAACTTAGCTAGCCATAGATTACATGCTATTCTAAATTAGTATTTTTCTAAGTTGAAGGCATGTCCTTTTACTTATTTTCCTGACCTTCTCAAAACATTACAAAAAACTATAACATTTTATTTCTCTTTTCTTCTGGCTTTGTGACTATTCAAGGTTGATTTCAATATCAACTTTTACTTCAAATAAAAACCGGCATATTTTATGTGTGCTGTTTATATTACTTAAGTACATTAACTAAGTAATGTACTTATGCTGATTTCTTTAAATTGAAAATGTTTTTCTAACGTTCTCTCAGCATGCGGCTTCAGTTAGAAAGACTTTTCTCAACTTGCTGCTCCCATAATATATATTTTTTTTTTGCTTCTGTCTTGACCCTTTTGAAATAACATAGTCATGTTTGCTGCTTTCAAATCCTCTAGAATCTCTCCCAAGTCTAGTGAACTTTAAAAAATGTCAGTTAAAGGTTCACTGGGTTTTGTTCACTTCCTTTAAAATTCATGGATAGTCTCCATCAAGATCGCTGCTCTGTCTACTTGAAGCATAACGCCGTTAGCAGTTTTGCTTCTTATCTGTACCTGTCTAACACTTTTTCTTACCATCTCATGAAATCTATTCCTGGTTAGAAAATATCATACTTTGCATTTTTTTTCTAAACACACGTAAATATTTTTACTTGATAGGACTAACTGACAATATAATTCTGTTAGGGAAATAATTTTTAGTATATTGAAATTAAAATAAAATACATATAGTTTAAAAACTAGTGGTTATGCATTTTCTATAATGTGTTTTAAATAATTTATTAACGGTTATGCTTATGTGGAAAGATTCAGGGGAATTACAAACGTCTTTTCTTGTTTCTTATAAATCAGATGCAAATATTACTGCATGCCTTAAACTCCTTCACTAAAGGAGTTTAGTGAAGCAGTAGGCAGACATATGCACATTCCTCTAAAATTGAGACTCTTTAAAAATGAGGTATCTATGCTCTAAATACTACACATCTAGCCCTGGTAGGTGTGATTCAGTTGGTTGGGCATTGTTCCATGCACCAGGAGGTTGGCAGTTTGATTCCCAGTCAAGGGCACATGCCTGGGTTTTGAGCTCAAACCCTGGTGGGAGACGTGCAGGAAGCAGCCTATTGATGTTACCCTCCCACTTCAATGTTTCTCTCTCCCTCTTCTCTCTCCCTCTGAAAATATCAATAAGCTATTCTTAAAAAAATGTAAATAAATACTATACATCTAGTTATGTTAGGTATGGCTAACCCAAAATTTCATAGGTACATATAGAGAACCATGTTAAGATGGTATTTTAATAAAGAAAATGTAGGTATCTATATAAACAAAAGAAGAAAAAAGTCATTCTTTAAATAAATCTTCAGTACACACTATCACAAATGTAATTTTATAGTTTAAAAAAATAAATGATTTTATAGCATAATTTTAGGTATATATTCAGAAGATTACCATCTAGGTCTTAATAAATTGTTCAGAATTTGGAAAATAAAATATTAAGAAATGAAACAAACACTCTAATTCCATTGATTATTAGAAATATTTTATTTTAATAATGTTTTATAGAAATATATTCATAAAATAACAAATCAAATTATACCATGAACTATCCCAAAACTTAATAAAAACTCTTTAATGTGACAAGTTTATACCAGTACAAGTTTAGTGTTTATTTAAATATTTTTATAGTGAGTCAAATAAACCTTTGCTCTTCAGTTTCCTGTGACAATTGAAATTAGAACTCCTCTATTCTCTTCCGGAAATTGTTGTACCCTCTCTGTGTTTGTATGTTCTATATAATTATCAAAAAAGAGATCTGGTTTTGTATTGTGGACTCATCTGCCTGAAAATAAGTTGTCATCAGAAAATATCTTTTGGGTACTGACAGATTAGAACACTATATTCTATAAAAGATAATGTGACTCATGTTGTCAAGAAAATATGTTTTATTCAAATGACAGTTGCTTCACAGTGTATGTACTGGAAAAGCTAATGTTCATGAAACCATGTTTTTATGGCATGATAAAGAGTTCAGCTATTTTTAAAATGTGGGACCTTAGCTTTTAATGATTTTTTATATTAAAAGAATGACATTCCAGTATTTTTTCTTCACCTACTCAAAAGGTTTTCAAAATTAAAGTTGAACTATACCTCATGTGTAAATTCTTAGTTCCTCATCCCAAGTAAATATTATCCTGAATTGTGAGATTATTATTCCCTTGATTTAAATAAAAATTGAAATAAATGTTTAATAGAGAAATATTTACAAGCTATGTGAAAAGCATGAATAATAATAATAAAATGAAGACCAAGGTACTCACAACAAAGCTTAAATGAAATAATTTTGCTATTGAAACTTTGAGGTACAAACTGAGCCCCTCCTAGATCCTATTTATTATTGATACCTATACAAAGTATAGGTTTATCAGAGATTATTTTATGACTTGATGTCACTTTTTATGGGAATTCATCATTTGTTTCTCTTTGGGCATCTAGAGCAGTGACGGCGAACCTTTTGAGCTCGGCCTGTCAGCATTTTGAAAAACCCTAACTTAACTCTGGTGCTGTGTCACATATAGAAATTTTTTGATATTTGCAACCATAGTAAAACAAAGATTTATATTTTTGATATTTATGTTATATATTTAAATGCCATTTAACAAAGAAAAATCAACAACAAAAAATGAGTTCGCGTGTCACCTCTGACACGCGTGTCATAGGTTCGCCATCCCTGATCTAGAGTGTCATGAGACTCCTTCCTAATACCCCTGTTTGGAAAAGGACTAACTCTTTGAGTAAAAAAATCAATGAAGCTGTTATATGTTCAGAGTCATTATACTCACTGTTTATTACAATAAAAAAAATACTTAGAAGATATGAACCTTGGTAGTATCTTTCCTATCACTTTGAGAATATTCCTACCGCCTAAAACAAATAGTTTTAAAAATGTAATCATAAAATAGCTTGTAGAAATAACATATTATTTACATTTAAATAGATTTTATCTTATATATTTCAGTCCAATATTATTAAACTACTATTACTACTATATTGCTATGGGCCACTAAAATATGAGAAATAAAATGTATGTAAATATAAATAATACATTTATTAATGTCCTTTCAAATAAATTTTTCTTGGAAAGTATATCTTTGTAGAAGTAAATTAAATGGATTCAGATAAAATATCTTGTGAGAAGATTTTAGGGTCAATCTTTGTCATATATATCAAAATAGGCAAGTATAAGTATGTGTCCAAATACAGGCAAAACTGTTTATGATATAGCAACAAAGTAAGCGATGTTATTTATTATAGGAAACATATGTAGTTCACATTGAATTCATATTTATTTGTACTAATCTATTACTGAATTGATTTAGTGGTTGAAATTTGCTTCCCTTGTCTTCAGAAGCCCTGTGCTATTTAAAGACAACAATTTAAAACTACAGTATAAGAAAATCAGTGGCAGGATATATATATAAGCACTGATTTTTCAAATGACTTTCAGAGACTGTGCGTCTACACTAGCCAAATAAAATGTTTAGGAAATAGATAAAACTGGGAAAATTGCTTCATTCATTGATTGCATTGCCATAAAACCATCTAATTCCACTGATTTTTGTATTTTCCTGAACAGACTACCTATGGGGATTTTCTATTTATTCTAGGCTAGACCTGATGAGCAGGAACTTGCAGAGAGATTACAGCTGACAAGACCTTGGAGAGGGCTCTTCAGGGGTCCAGATTGAACTTGTGCCTGGCTTTTATACCTGGCATAATAGCCTAAAGTAGCCTTTTTATGCCATGCAGCAGCAATTGCAGCAACAGCATTAGTGGCATCTCCCCAGTGGGTAGAAGTGCATCAGCCAACCATTAGCAGAGAAACAGGAATGAAGAAGGAACTTAAGAATGCAAGTGCATTGGCAGTGGTTATTCATTTTCACTTCAGGGAGCAAAACACTGAAGTCACCCATTGCTTTAGAACTTTTCATTTTGTCAGTTTCAACTATTTGTTCATTGTTGTTATTATCTGGAAATTTATTTCTAAAATAAATAATAGAAATACCAAAATGGAAGTAGTCCCTCAAATTAAACATTTTTGGCAAAGAATTTAAAAAAAAACAAAAACCTAAAAATGTAATAAGTCCTCATATTATTCAATTAAGCATATGAGATATAAAAGTTGATGCATTTCAGAATTGTACATATTACATAATATCCCTACTCGAGCGTAGGCAGCTATACATTACCATTTCTCAATAAAATATTAGAATGTTCATTCCAAGGGGGAGCAATGAAGTCTACAAGTAAGTACCCTGTTAGTTTGTATCAACATATATTTTGCTAGAATTTGCTGCCACATTAGTTAAAAGCTTTTGATTTTAAAATTTTTTCCATTTCAGATTTATAAATACGTTACCAGAAATAAATTGGGTTGTAGAGAACAAAAATCGCCTCAAAATAACAAATAAAAACCAGAATTTGCTGCAATAAATACAAAAGGTTATGGAAACTAAAGAGCTTGCTTCAAAAGCAGCAAGAAGAAACTCTTACTTAAGTGTGCTTTGAGAGTCTTTATGATGCAGTCTTGAAACAACATTGCCTTGTCTTGTAATTAAAAATCCAGGCAGAAAATTCACATCTGTTAGATGAAAACATACAGCACTTCAAAATGATATTCTGGCCTCTGATAATCCAACAGACTTAAAAGTTATCCTCTACTTCTATTTTACTTGCAATTATTATATTTTGAGGGATTAAATGGTATCCATTTCTAAAATGAATAATCAAGCATTGTTAATTTCAGAACCAGAATCTGGAATCTAGTAAATGCATTATTGTCCACTTAAAAAAAAATTGGATTTATTTCTCTTCACATTTACAGATGCTGTATTAGTAACATAAAACCTGTATGGAAAAAAAAAAGTGTGGTATAAATGAACAAACAAATAACATGTGATATTATCTGCACATTTTCCTTAATGACTAATCTTGAGGGAACTACATTTAAATTTTTTGTGGACTAAAATATATACTGAGTATAAAATGCCAAAGGAATAACCACTAGTCTAAGCTACTAGTATAAATAGCAATTAATATAGCTACCAGCTATACTCTAAAGACTGTTCCATCAGGTTTAGTGTAATAAATTATTTATAGGTTGAAATATCTGTATATGAGTTCAGAATGATGAATGGCAAAATAGGCTTCAGAAAGAAACCTGTTACTTTGTACATAAGGATATAAAGTAGATGTTTTATAATAGAACAAGTCATTTTAACAAGAGATATGTGAAGGGATTCATTCTTAATGAAGACCAGAACTAGCCAGAGAGTTTACATTACCTGACATCAATTGATTATTTTTTCTTTCCTGTATGGCAGTTGTATGTTTAATTTATTATTGTTGTTATTACTAGAGGCCCAGTGTATGGATTCGTGCACCGGTGGGGTCCCTCGGGGTGGCCTGTGGGGATCCGGCCGAACTGGCAGTCCAACACCGCCTGCCACTCCTGCTCATCCTGGACATGTTGTGCCTGCCACAGGCTCGTGCCCAGTCAGTCCCAATCGGGAGAGGCTCACACTGCCACAGTGGTGCTCGCCAACCGTGAGCCCTGTGTATGGCACCTGCAGGTAAGCTGAGAGGCTCCTGCTATGGGAGCACACTGACCATCAGGGGGCAGCTCCTATATTGAGCATCTGCCCCCTTGTGGTCAGTGCGTGTCATAGCGACCAGTCAACCAGTAGTTCAGTCGCTTAGGCTTTTTTATATATAGACTAGAGGCCTGTTGCAGGAAGATTTCTGCAAGAATAGGGCTTCCTGTGGTCGGAGCAAAGCAGAGAAGGGAGCGAAACTCACTGAGGTAGGCTTCGCTCCTGCCTCCGACACCCAGCTTGCTTCCCTCCTGCCTCCGCCGCCCTACTTGCTTCTCCTCAGTTTTGCTCCCTTCTTCAGTGTTTGGCTTCCTTCTAAGTTGTCTTCAGTCTTTGCTCTGTGTCTGCATATGCAAATTAACTGCCATTTGGGGAGGGGTTAATTTGCATACTCATCTGATTGGCTGGTGGGCATAGTGGAGTGACACCAATTTGCATGTTTTGCTTTTATTAGTGTAGATTATATTTTATTTTGTACACTCCACTGACAAGACATTACATAACTTAATATGGGATCATCCCAATAAATCCTGCACCCATCCAGTACCACACCTACTTATTAGAATATTAGTGACTATATTCCCTATGCTGTATTTTAAATTCCCATGACTGTTCTGTAACAACCACTTTATACTTCTTAATCCCTTCACCTTTTGTGCACACCCTCTAAATTCTTCCCATATGGCAACCAACAAAAAGGTCTATGTAACTATGAGTCTGTTTCTGTTCAGCTTAATTTTGTTTGTAGATTCAATTGTTGATAGATATGTATTTATGGCAATTTTATTGTTCATACTTTTTATCTTGTTTTCTTCTTCTTCTTAAATAAGACCCTTTAACATTTTATATAGTACTGGTTTGGTGGTGATGAACTCCTTTAGCTTTTCCTTGTCTGGGAAGTTCTTTATTTAACTTTCAATTCTAAATGCCTCAGGGGATGTTGGAGAGCTGATTTCCACCCAACAGCAAAACGACTGGTCACTATGATGCACATTGACCACCAGGGGGCAGACGCTCAACATAGGAGCTGCCCCCTGGTGGTCCCACAGCGGGAGTGCTGCTGAGCCAGAAGCGGGGTTCACAGCTGGCGAGCAAAGCGGCAGTGGTGGGAGCCTCTCCCACCCCCACTGCAGAAAGGCAGTAAGGAGCAAGGGGTCCCGGACTGCAAGAGCCGTGGACTGAGGGGTCCCAGACTGTGAGAGGGTGCAGGCTGGGCTGAGGGTCTCCCCTCCCCCAGTTCATGGATTTCATGCACTGGGCCTCTACTTAAAAATAATAGTCAAGTAGTAACTAATATTCACATACTACATCCTCACCAAAGTGCAGAACTCCAGAGGACTTCTTTATTTAGTTGGGAAAAAAGAGCCAGAATTAAATAAAGGGTATTTGGCAAAGATATTTTTAAACTGTCAATATTATTAGTTAATTACAAAGTACTTTACATAGAATCATGATTCATGTTAAGTATAATCTCATGAAATATTTTTATCCTCATAAGCAAATGGGTCACATAGAGTTACTTGAGTGTAAGAAATGGAGGAATCATGATTCAAACCCATGCTTATTTTGACCTCAAAATCAGAGCTTTGTTTATCATTTTACATTATTACTGACTACTCACTTTTTATATTAACATCGATCTTTGCTTGAAAATAAGCATTTCTATAAAGAAATTTAGATTGTGTCTTTACTTTAGAATTTTAGTCACTCCTGAATTTTTTCTAGTGGTCTAATGTAGGCATTAATATATAAATGTAGCCAGCCAGTTTGGCTCAGTGGATAGAGCATCAGCCTGTGGACCGAAGGGTCCCAGGTTCGATTCCGGTCAAGGGCATGTACCTTGGTTGCGGGCACATCCCCAGTAAGGAGTGTGCAAGAAGCAGCTGAATCGATGTTTCTCTCTCATCGATGTTTCTAACTCTCTCT
>NW_006293386.1:157065-160859 GCF_000327345.1 Myotis davidii | reverse complement strand
AGCAGGAAATGAACACAAATATACTGCCACTGACATTCAGATAAAATAGAAGAGAATTTCCAATCCCAGTTTCACTGTTTTCTGTTTCTCTTGCCCCATTCTATACTCAATAAATTACATACAATTTATTATTCCCTCCTTCAAATTTACAGCTAGAATTTGATGTGTGCTTTAGAATACTAAACAGCTGTCATGTTTTTCCTTACTCAAAACAACCATTTCAAAGTCACTTCTCTGAGGACTTGAAAAATAGTATTCCATTGCACTAAATTTTTCAGTTTTAAGAACTATTTCCGCAGAGTCAAGTGGCTATTCACTTAAGTTCAACAATGAGTTACCTCTACTCATTTCTGAGTGTAAACCAGCACATTGTGATGAATATGTTATTGTTTGTCACGTTTGTTACAGGTAGCCCTTAGACTTATGATGCTGGATCTGTGTTTTAACAATGTCAAGAAGCATAAAGCTATCAATCACTTAGTACTCCAGTGTGATGCTATTTGTAAATTGAATAATGCACACATCGACTAAAGAAATCCTCCTGTTATTGTGGAAGTCAACAAGCACTCCTATGGTTACGTCTGACAAGTCCATTGTTCTTTAAGGATAGACCTACGCTCTCAATCATTTCAAGTACATGTAATGCTGGAGTCTATTGCTGTGGAAATGTGTGTGACTATGAAACTTACTACAAATTCAGCTTGAGTGATTCCCAGATTCTGTCACACACACCCCCCTTCTATCAATAATGTGAATATTAAAATGTCTCTGGTCTAACTCATTTAACTGACTATATTTTATGAATAGATATTCAACAACTCCAAATAATTGATATGACAGAAAGTACATCTGGAGATATGTTTTTGAAGATTTCTTGTCATTAACTTGTCTGACCTTAAAATATATCTACTACTAGCTTAGTGAAAATAATGAATGAATGAAAAAATAATCAATAGTTTAATAAGTGAATAAAAGAATAAAAGGTAGGGGAGCACTGGTTTCTATTGAACATTCTCCATTGAAGCCTATTTCTACATAGCTCTCATTAATGTATTATCAAGGCTATAGGTTGTGACTTGCAATATACCTTGCTTAAAATGATTAAATAGCGAATGGTGTATTTATGTGTAAAATTTACTACACCAAAGGGATATGATAATTGACCTAGTCTGATAATCAGAAGTAGTTTCATGGAGCATTTCATTAGAGTATATTGCTTTTCTTTTTAAAGTGGCTGCTCACATTCAGGTTTTAATGATGAAATTCCTAGATTTGGTTTAGTATCATGTATTTTCGGTACACATGTTGTCAAATTTCTTTTTTCCCCAGGAAATAGATTTTCTTTTAAATCATATTTGTTTAAGGAGTAAATGTAAATAAAAACTATCATCATATGGAGCTTATTTTATTCAAGCAAATTACCAAATTTTAATAATTTTCTTAAAACAAAAATGTAGAATATTTAAAATTTAGTATCAATTTTAATCAGGAAAGTTGATCAATTAATCAAGAATACTAAAAATTTTGGGATATTTAACTGATAAATGCATATGGATTCTAGTAGGGTTATCTCTAGATGAAAAAAGTGTTCCTCATGAGGGAATAAAATGGAAAACTGTTTATTCTGATCGCATAGACAGAGCCACCCCTATTTTTTACCAGATGCATGACCTTAGACAGCTAGCTTTACATTTCTAACCTTCCATTTTTTCTTCATGTCTAATTGGGCATAACATTCACCTTACAAAATACGGATTCCATTTAATAATCTGTGGAAAGCATGAAGCCTGGGCTCTCATTAAGTGTTAATAACTATGGAAATAGACTTAAACAGTTTTTGACTAATTGGTGTCATAGGTCCTTTATCATCAAAAATACATTGAAGCTAATTTTCTGCTATATACCAACAGATTCATGTTGGGCGCTATAAATAAAATGTTCACAGGGTGATTATCTACAAGAGAATCACTAAAACTATCTTTTTGGAAGAAACATTGTTTTGATTTTTGTAGACAAAAACTATAGATGACTCATGGGATATATAAAATAAAGGACATAAACAGTTTAATTCAGCCACAAATGCTGAATTAAAATCATCAGGTGCCGTTAGTCCCACAATGGAATAGCCTCCATGATACCTTTTGGTATTGCATATGATATAGTTGCTGGGCCGCTTGGATGATGGTTTAATGTGCTTCCATAAATGGGCCTGTCTGGCATAAATGTCTGTGAGATTTCTTCTAGAGATGGGTATTTCTCAGATGACTTTCGATCACCGAGGAGAGATTTAACCTCTAAGAGAGAATGTATACACATACCTATATCATGAATAGCTAAATCATACATTTAGTCTAATTCTTAACAGAAACAAAACTTAAAACTACCTAAAATTAGTCAGATTTATTTAAAAGATACTTTTAAAATTATATTTCTAAAATGACTATCCAATGCTACTCATTCTTCTATTCTGTAACTTTTTTTAAAAATATGTGGATTTAAAACTTCCAGTTATTGTGTTTCCTTGCAGCAGTGGGCCATAAAAATACACTATTGTGCTAATCTATTTTAGTTTCATGGGCTAATTAGTCACAGAGAAGTTAAAGTTAGATACAAGGCTTGGGAATACTGAAAATTCAATGGGCAATTTATAAACAGAGCAGGTGGGAGTAAGTTGCAATCATAATAATGTGCCTTCATTACCAATTCACATAAATCAGAATTTTAAAACTAAGAAATCATAGATATCATTTAAGCCAACAGCCTTATAAAAATCATAATATGACATCTCAAAGGTTAAATAACATGTTCATGGGCCTTCCATTATTAGGTGCAGTGCTTTTTTTTATTTTTACTGATTTCTTTTGCAATGTTCTCTTCTACAATAGCATGATACCTCTATATCTTAATAAATTTTTTTGAAATTACTTTTAATCATTTGTTGGCAGCAGCTGTTATTTTATGAGATTTAGGTACACACTCAAAAGGCAATTTAAGATTGTTTTCAATATTCCCTACTTTCATACAACACAGAGGGACATGTTAAAAATAAAATTTGAAATAAGAAGTGTTTAAAAATGTTTGAAAAAAGTGTCCCAATGTTCATATTTAATAGCAAAATCTAGAGGCAAGTCATTATATAGAAGCAATTTAGAAGAGACTAAATAAATTTTAAAAACTAGAAAAAAAGTGAAGTGTTTTTTCCTTTCCCATACATGATGGGTTGGCACATCCCTATACCTTTTCTAGTTAAATATAGCCATGTGACTTTTTCAGCCAAAATAATATAAAGAATTGTCTTTTTTTTTAACTTAAATATATCGGCATCCTCAGACAACCATCAATGGATGTGAATAAGAAATGAACCTCATTTAAGTTAAAGATGTAGAGATTCCAGGATTGCTTGAATTTGTAATGTAAATTAGCCTGTCTTAACTGAATATTACCTATTCATATTAAGAAGTGAATTAATAAATATGTAAGCCAAACTTAAGCTTCGTAAACCTTAGTAAACAGACAGAACTAATTATTTGTTTTGGTGTCTTTGTTTCAAAGACCTGAAATTTTTGAAGAAGTTGTTTAAAATTAATGGGATATCCTAAATACCTCATCCACTGCTAATAAAATTTATGTATCACTACTTTTACAGAGGCTCTGAATAAAGGAAACAATTAACATGTTATTTATAATGCTTAAGTTGTATGTACTTCCCTGATTTAAAATTTCTTAAATCTATAGTTCTTAAAATTACAAAAAAAACTTTTACATAAACATTATTTAAATATATATTTCGAACA
>NW_006293386.1:154892-156944 GCF_000327345.1 Myotis davidii | reverse complement strand
AGGTGTATATACATTTAAAATTTTTGTTCATTTATTATTTTAATATTTCCACTAGTAATTAGAATTTGAATTTCATGCTTCTAAATAGGCATAAAACAAATACTTCCATAATTTTAAGCCCATTAATTTTTCATACATTTATATTTTATGCTTCTAGAAATTATTGAGATTTAGACATTTGACCAAAATATTCTTATGTAAAATGACTTCTTAAATAAGAAAAAATATATTTAGCCCCAAGCGGTTTGGTTCAGTGGATAGATCATCAGCCTGCAGACTCAAGGGTCCCAGGTTCGATTCTGGTCAAGGCCATGTAGGGAGTGTGCAGGAGGCAGCTGATCGATGTTTCTCTCTCATCGATGTTTCTAACTCTCTATCCGTCTCCCTCTCTGTAAAAAATCAATAAAATATATTTTAAGAAAAGAAAAAAATATATCTAGCATGTCCAAAATTATGTTCTCATATTTTTGGACATGCTAAAGTGGCTTTTTCTCTCTTTTTTTTAAAAGTGCAATTGTAGTGGCAAGAATCGTACACCTAATTCGTTTAATTGAAGTACCATATCAGATGAATATTTTGTTTTTATTTTGTGTGTGGTTCCACTTGTCGTTATTACATGTGATACATCAGAGTAAAATTTGAAGAAGGATTTGTTATAATTTTTGACAGAATGTTCTATACAGAACATTTACAGTGCAAAATTCTCATCTAAAATTCAGGATATTATTTTATGAAGAAAGCATATTATTTCCAGAACTCAAGGCCTTTCTTTATGATGATTTAGTACCTTGATACTGGAAATATAAGCAATATGTAAATGCTATACTTCAATATGTAAACACTATTAGGTATACTGCAAACTCATATATTAATTATGAAAATGTTTCCTCTGCTTTTCACTAAGACCTACATTTAGTTACACACTAGTTATCTCCTCTTTAAAAATTAAGATCTAAACATATCTTTGAAATACTTCAACCATATCCATATATCACATTAAAAAGAAGACAAGAAGACTTCTTGTATTCTGTTATTTACAGTTTTCAAGTACTTTTATTAAACTTAAAAATGGGATCATAAAAGCATGTATACCGATTTCAAAACAAACACATTTATCATTATAAGTATTATCATATTGGTTAACAGCATAAAAGTTTTTTTTATTGTTATTTTTAGTAGGTTTCCAAAGGGGGGAACAAAGCAATAAAACAGATTCCTCAATATGATGACATCTTTTTAAATTTTATTTTTTAATTACAGTTTACATTCAGTATTATTTTGTTATATTTTCAGGTGTACAGCATAGTATCCTCAATATGATGACATCTTTTTAAATTTTATTGTTTAATTACAGTTTACATTCAGTATTCTTTTGTTATAGTTTCAGGTGTACAGCATAGTGATCATATACTTTACATGTGATCCCTCTAATATTTCAAGTACCCATCAAGCACCATACATAGTATTAGGATGTTATTGACTATATAACCTATGTCACACTTTACATCACCTTTTTGTGGCTATCATCCATACTTCTTAATCCCTTCACCTTTTTCTCCAAGTCCTCACCCCTATTTCCTCTGGCAAGCATCAGTATGTTCTCTATATCTTTGAGTCTGTTTCTGTTTTTTTTGTTCATTTATTTTGCTCTTTAGATTCCACATATAAATGAAATCACATGGTATTTGTCTCTCTCTGTCTGACTTATTTTAATTAGCATTATATCTTCTAGGGCCATCCATGTTGTTGCAAATGGTAAGATTTCATTTTTTTATGGCTGAGTAATATTCCATTGTATATCTGTACCACAGTTTTTCTTTATTGATGGAGCCTTTTTGGAGGACTCCTTTCCAATATCTGAGAAAATGTTGAATATTGGTGGTCTTTGATCCAATATTTCTGCTTCTAGGACTCTGTCTGTCAGAAACTCTAGTGCATATCCCCAAAGTGGTCTTTTGGCCAACAGCCCAACAGCCTAAATAACCAGCACTAGGTACTGGGGTAAATATAGTGCGTCCTTATAATGGAATGCTTACTAAATATCTACAAAAT
>NW_006293386.1:150869-154208 GCF_000327345.1 Myotis davidii | reverse complement strand
AGGTGGTCATCCCCCGAGGGGTCCCAGGCCACGAGAAGGCACAGGCTGGGCTGAGGGACCCCCCTGAGTGCACAAATTTTTCTGCAGCAGGCTTCTAGTTGTAAATAAGACTGCAGTGAATATAGGGGTGCATATATTCTTTAAAATTAGAGTTTTGGGTTTCTTTGAAAATGCACCCAAGTCATTTGGATTATAAAGCACTTTCTTCCATTTTTAATATTTTGAGGAACCTCCATATTGTTTTCCACAGTGGTTTCACTAATCTGCATTCCCACCAACAGTGGATGAAGGTTCCCTTTTCTCTACATCCTCACCAACACTTGTTTGTTGTTTGATTGATGATTGCCATTCTGACAGGTGTGAGGTGATATCACATTATGCTTTTAATTTGAATTTTTCTGATGATTAGTGATGTTGAGTATCTTTTCATAAGTTTATTGGCCATTTTAATATCCTTTTGAAGAGGTGTCTATTTAGGCCATGAGCTACTCTTTTAGTTAGTTTGCTTGATTTCTTGGTGTTGAGTTGTATGAGTTCTTTATAAATTTTAGATATTAACCCTTTTATCAGATGTATCATTGGCAAATGTCTTCTCCCATTTAGTAGGTTGTTTTTTGTTTTGTTAATGGTTTTCTTTGCTGTGCAAAATCTTTTTAGTTTGATGTAGTCCCCTCTGTTTCTCTTTTCTTTTGTTTCTCTTGCCCAAGGAGATATATCAGAAAAAAATATGGTTACGAGAAGGGTTTTGTTTTCCCTTGCCTGACAAGATTTTCTCAAAAGGATATTGCTAAGAGCTATGTCAAAAAGTTTACTGCCTATGTTTTCTTCTAGGAGTTTTATGGTTTCAAGTCTTAAATTTAAGTCTTTAACTCATTTTGTATATGATGTGGAAGGTGGTCTAGTTTCTTTCCTCCTTTTTTTTTTGTATTTATCTGTCCAATTTTTCCAACACCATTTATTGAATAGACTATCTTTACCTCATTGTATGTTCTTTCTGCCTTTGCATATACAGGTCGGCCAAAAGTAGGTTTACATTTGTTCTTACGGAAAATACTATAATATTTAATAGATAATAATATAAGAATAAGCTTTGTGTTTAAGGTACTCACAACTGTAAACCAACATTTCCCCTATCCTGTATTCATTGATCATATTGGCATGGTTTTATTTCTGGGTGCTCTTTTCTGTCTCATTTATCTGTGTATCTGTTTTAATTTTTATTTTTTATTGAATCCAGTGAGGAAGGTTGAGGGAGAGAGAGATAGAAACATTAATGATGAGAGAGAATCACCTGGAATTGAGCCCACAACCCAGGTACCTGACCTGACCGTGAATCCAACTGTAACTTCCTGGTTCATAGGTCGATGCTCAACCACTGAGCAACACTGTCCAGGACAATCATTTCTTTTTTTTTTAATGCCCACAGAATGTTCACCACTTTAGGGGATCCAGCTTAAAGCAGTGCTGAGAGGAAATTCTAATCAGCAACAAAAGGAACAAACTATTGATACATGCAAACATTTGAATAAACCTGGGTGAAATTATGCTGAGCAAATAAGAGTCAACTCCAAATTTTTACCCATGATTATTCCATTTATATAATATTTTCAAATGATAAAATATTGGAAATGAAAGACAGATTAGTTGTTGGCAAATGATAAAGACAAGAGGTGGAAGAAGAGGAAGGTGGAGGTGGTTATATGAGTAACAAAATTGATTTCTATGGTGTTGAAATGAATTGTCCAGGATTTTGGCTGCAGAGTTGGAAACAGGAACTACCCAGATTGTAATTTGTATAGATCTTTATCCACAAGCACAAATTAATGCAGGTAATAATAGGTAAATATGAACAAAATTGGTGGATTGTATCAATTTCAATATCCTGGTTATATTATATTACAATTTTATAAAATGTTATCATGAGAGGAAAGAGAGCAAAGTGTACAAGGGAGCTCTCTCTGAGTTAATTTTTACAACTGCATGTGAATCTATAGTTATCTCAAGAAAAGGTTAATTCAATGTATTGTTCTATCTGGAACTGTAGGAAAAAAAGCCCCCTTTTATAACATCAACTCTCATGTACAATTGCTAAATAGGGAAACATCAGGAAAATGTGGAAGTCACATTGTTTCATTCACAATCATTCTTAAGCAAGAAAAGTTAAAATAACAGAGGTAACGTTAACCTTTTTCAATAGTAAAAGGCAAGTATGCTTCACTGGAGCCAGACCTTTTTGGGCTATATTTCAACAAAACTAAAAATGAGCACCTGGCCCTGGGGTTTCTTCCACTGAGAGGAGGGCTCTCAACCTTGAGCAGCTCTTGGCTCCTGACAAGGTTGTACAACCCACTGTGCACTTGAATGGCAGCTCCACTAATACAGGGCTCCACCTTAGCTTCATCCCACAGCAGCCGAGTAGCCTCAGCTCTGAGGAAACCGCTGTCAGAACTTTTATATTGTTGCCATCACACCTATTGAATATCTCAGGGGCAGCCTCTAAGCAGGCTGAGCTGACTAAGTGGTCCAAATTATCTCCCCGAAGGACCAATTACTGTTTAACTTCCAGCTTTGGTACAGGCCTGCGTGTGTTCTGAGTTGTCTTTCCTCCCACTTGTTTTTCCATGAATAGGGTGAAGTCCTGTATCACCCCTGACAGTCCTAGTTTAAGGTTCTTTTTGTTTGTTTGTTTCTGGCATACTTATGAATGTCTTCTTTCATTCTCAAAATTGTCTTGGTTTAGTTGCTAAATTATATTCTTACCATATCCATAGTCATCGATTTTAGTGAAATTTTATAGAATGTGAAATTTTCAAAAATACTTATATTAAGTTACAGCAGGAAAGCTCAGAACTGTACGGAGGAAGTGTACTCAACTGTATGTATGCATGTAGGATGGTAATTCTCCACCTGAAGAATGAATATTTTATTCATTTACTAGAGGCCCGGTGCACAAATATCGGTGCACTCGGGGGGGAAGGGGGTCCCTCAGCCTGGTCTGTGCCCTCTTGCAGTCTGGGACCCCTCGGGAGGTAACGCCCTGCTGGCTTAGGCCTGCTCCCAGGTGGCAGAGGGCAGGCCCAATCCCGAAGTGCAGCCCCTGGTCAGGCTCAGAGCAGGGCCGATTGGGGAGTTGGGGCGCTGCCCCCTGTCACTCACAGAGCAGGGCCCATCAGGGGTGTTAGGATTCGCCCCCTGTCACACACAGAGCAGGGCCTATCAGGGGGTTGGGGTGCCACCACTCTCACACTCAGGGCAGGGCTGATGGGGAGGTTATGGCTCTACCTCATCATACACAGAGCAGGGCCCATGGGGGAAGGAGGGGGGTGGGGCGCCACACGC
>NW_006293386.1:149373-150133 GCF_000327345.1 Myotis davidii | reverse complement strand
GGTTTCTGGGCTTTTTTTTAGCTTCTGTATTTGTTAAAATGTTTCAAACTGCAGACTCAGAGGCCTGCAAGGCAGGCGTGGAACGTTGGTTTCCTCCGTCACTGAAGCAAGCAAGCCTCATGTTAGTTTCAAGCTGCCTGGCTGCCGGCCGCCATCTTGGCTGGCAGTTAATTTGCATATCTCGCTGATTAGCCAATGGGAAGGGTAGTGGTCATACACCAATTACTATGTTTCTCTTTTATTAGATAGGATTGTTAGACTAGAGGCCCGGTAGAAGAAATTCATGCACTCGTGGGGGGTCCCTCAGACTGGTCTGCACTCTCTCGCAGTTCGAGAGTCCTCAGGGGATGTCCTTAGCACTGCCATGGAGGCGGGAGAGGCTCCCGCCACCACTGCTATGCTCGCCAGCCTTGAACCCGGCTTCTGGCTGAGCATCGCACCCCCTATGGGAGCACACTGATCACCCTGAGGCAGCTCCTTTATTGAGCGTCTGACCCCTGGTGGTCAGTGCACATCATAGCAACCGGTCATAGCATCTGCCCCCTGGTGGTCATTCTGCATCGTAGCTACCAGTTGGACGGTTGGACGGTCACTTAGCCTTTTGTATATATAGATAAGCCAGTACATGGTTAACTCTAAAAGATAAAGTTCTACATTAGATCTGAAAGTCTCCTATTATCTGTGTGCCTCCTAAGTGGGTGAACAGGTTAGAGCTCCTTAGGAGAGTTTAGTGGAAAAGAGACTTCCTCCTCCTGCCTAA
>NW_006293386.1:114123-147631 GCF_000327345.1 Myotis davidii | reverse complement strand
TATGTTCCTGGCATGATTTGTGCCCTTTAATTCATGTGGAACAATGTCTGAATAGCACAACATACCTATCGTTGCTGATCAAGTTCATCCTATCATGTAGATGGCATATCCCAATGGAGATGGCTTCTTCCAACAAGACAATGTGCCATGCCATGGTGCTCGTATTGTGCAGGAGTGGTTTCAAGAACATGAGGGAGACTTTACCTTGCATAGGTGGCCCCCACAATCACCAGATCTCAATCCAATTGAGCATTTGTGGGACGAAGTTAAAAGAGCCATCAGCCAGCTGGTTCTGCAACCATTAAATCTCACAGAACTGGACAGTGCTATTCATCAGGCATGGTGTCAGATTTCTCGCATCACCTTTCAACATCTCGTGAAGTCAGTGCCAAGAAGAATCGCTGCAGTATTGAAGGCAAAAGGTGGCCCAATGAAGCAGGCCTTTGGCTTCCATATCCCGTACGATGCAGTGTACGGCTAATTTGCCTACAAAGTCAGGTGGTCATAATAATCTGGCCACTCAGTGTGTGTGTGTCCCACGTTCAAAGGCTGTTAAATCGCGTTGTTTACCCATATCTTCAGAAAAAAATCACTTCTACTGTCGTGATAAACAATCTGCTTCCTTATTATAATGGTCTGGCCCTCTAGCAACTTCAGTGTGAAATTATAGCTAATTTGCCTACAAACGTCAGGTGGTCATAATAACCTGGCCACTCAGTGTATATAATCTGGATATTACTTCAGGATAACTTTCTGAAAATCTTCACTTTTTTTTAAATCAGCTTTAATAGATATGGTTAAAGAACTAGGGAACTCATTGTACTCATGCTAAATAAAAAGGTTATATTTCTTAACTATATGAATAATATGTCAGTTTTAAAATATTATAAAATAAAAATAGAAGGAAAAATAAAGCACTCTTAATTCCAATTTTTATGCATTTTCAAAGGCTGTGAACTTTTTAAGTTAATGTTTTGAATTCTGATTCTTTTGTACTTCACAACTTAACTAGCAATTTTTAACTTTTAAATAAACTTTTCATAAAAAATCTTTTGTGGAAATATAATTCAAAAGTATGTGCAGATAAAGAATACTTAATATGTTTCTTATTATTAGATATTTTGTTATTACCAGCTTTTCATTATCTTTATTAATACAGCTTATTGCATTCTTGAAGAAGGCATTCAAAGTTTAAGAATAAATAAATCATAGTTATAAGGGGGGAACATGAACAAATTATTTTTCTTCCACAGATATGTCATTAAAATGACAATGAAGGCGAAAACTTTCTTCAAAATCACAATACAATGAACTAAGATTGTTATTGTTTAATTTGATAAGTTGTGGAGAGGATTAAAATAAACCTACTAAACACAATGACATGACTAAAATCTATTGGAGGCTATGATTTTGTTGACCGTTGCCTCTGAACAAGTTAAAACAGAAAAAGAGAAGATTTAGTCTATGTTAGTTAGTGACTGAAAATATCCACTTGATGTAATTATAACAAACACCAGTGATATCCAGGAGATATCCCTACCCTGCATCCTCATCCCTATGTTGATTTAACTCAGAACATAACCTTTGTCCTGCAGAGGACTACTTCCTAACGAATTCTATGAAGCCAGCATTACTGAAATAACAAAACCAACATTACAAGAACGGACAATTACAGACCAGTATCATCCATGAACATATTTGCAAAAATCTCCAGTAAATATTATCAAGTCAAAACCAGAATGTCTCAAAAGAATTGTACAGTGCAATCAAGTGGGACTTATTCTAGGTAGGCAATGCTAGTTCAACATTCAAAAACTAACTAATGTAAACATGCAATATGATAAAAATAATATAATTATAT
The DNA here is from genome assembly GCF_000327345.1 of Myotis davidii. NCBI lineage: Eukaryota > Metazoa > Chordata > Mammalia > Chiroptera > Vespertilionidae > Myotis > Myotis davidii. The sequence continues at coordinate 145,770 of NW_006293386.1, read as the reverse complement.
CAATGGATGCAGAAAAAAGAATTTGACAAAACCCAACATCAATTCATAATACAATTTCCCATGCCCAATAAATACAATTTGCAGTTTCTTCCAATGCTAAATAATTTTGCTTTTATTTACTCAAATATTTGAAAAAAAATTATCCACACAAAACCCTGCATATCACTATTTATAACTGCATTTTTTGTCAAAAGCAGGAAGGAAAAAAGATGTCCTTCAAAAGAAGTGAATGGATAAACAGTGGTACATGCAAACAATGAAATATTTTTCAATGATAAAAGGATGGGGTAACAAGCCATTGAGAATGTGTTGATGACTCTTATGTGCATATTACTAAATGAAATAAGCCAGTTTGAAAAGGCCACATATTGTATAATTACAACTACATACATAGCGCAGTCTGGAAATGGCAAGTCTTTAGAGACTATAAAATATTAGTGGTTTCTACGGATTTGGGGCAGATGGGGAGGGTTGAATAAGTAAAACACAGGAACAGTATAGGGCAGTGAATCTATTCTGTACAATATTGTATCTTTGGATACATATCAACATGTAATTGTCAAAACCCATTTAACTTTACAGCACAAAAGTGAACCTTAGTGGGAGAGTCCTGTGAGGAGAATTCCACGTAAGGTTTATGTGAAACCAATACACAGAGGGCAGAGAAGGCATGAACAAAAACATTGAATAACAATATGGTGGTTGACAAAGGGCAGAGGGGTAGGGAGGCAGTAAAGGGTAGAAGGGGTCAAATATATGGTGACAGAAGGAGATTTGACTTTGGATGGTAAACACACAATGAAATATACAGATGATGTTTATAGAATTGTACATTTGATACCAACATAATTTAATTAACCAATAAATTTAATTTAAAAAGTATAGCAAAAATAAAATCAAAAAGATTTTTACTTGAATATAGGCATAACCTCTAGACTTACTTTTTTTGTTTTTCCTCTAATATTTTTTATTCTATTCTATTTCTTCCTTTTTATTAAATTTATTTGGGTGACATTGATTAACAAAATTATACAGGTTTCAAGTGCATAATTCCACAACCATAATCTGTACACAGTATCGTGTGTTCACCAACCCAAGTCAAGTCTCCGTACATCACCATTTAACTCCCACTATACCCTTCACCTCCGCCCTCTCCTGCAATCACCACACTGTTGTCTATGTCCATGAGTCTTTTTCTGTTTTTTTTTTCTCTCTGTTTTGCTCAATCCCTTCACCTTCTCCACCCAGCCCCCTGAACTCCCTTTTATCCTATTGCTTAATTTCAATCATACTTAAATATTAAGTTACATGAAGCTATTATATTTGTTATAAACTTGCAGCCATCTTTTTTATTTAGACATCAGTCGAATGTATCATATACAGTACTAGAGGCCCAGTGTATAAAATTTGTGCGGGGGGGTGGGTGTCCCTCAGCCCGGCCTGCACCCTCTCACAATTCAGGACCCCTCGGGTAGGGTCCCTAGGCCTGGCCGGCAATCAGGGCCTAGCAGGGCTTTACTTCCCCTGACTGCCAGTAGCTGGCCTTGTCCCCCGCCCCCGCCAATGCTTGCCATCTGTGCAGGGCTGCCCCTCCCTCCCCTGCCACCATTCACCTCCCTCTGCAGGCGACACCCATGAGGTGCAATTGCTTGGCTGGCCTGAGCTTCCCTCTGTGGGGCAATTGATCATGGGGCTCCTCAAAGGATTGCCCAACAGAGGGAGGCCCTGCCCACTCGGCCAGCGGCGGCACTGTGGCGGTTGGGTGGGGCCTCCCTCTGTGCTTCCATTGATCTCTGAGCCCCAGCTGGGTGGGTGGGGCCTCTCTCTGTGGGATGATCATGGGGCAATGGCAGGGCCCCCCCAACCAATTGCATCAATTGCATTGCACCTACCGTGGCTCACCTGACACCAGTGCGTGTCATAGCTTGGTCGTCCGGAAGATCTTCCGAATGGTCATTCTGCTGTTCGTTGTTCAGTCGATTTGCATATTATGCTTTTATTATTATAGATTATAACAACTTTTGAAACAAGAAGAGGCCTTGAAACCAATGTGTCAGATTTTTTCTTTATGAAGAAAAAAAATCTGACAAATTGATATATCCCTTGATTTATCCAAGGTCATCTAGCAACTTACCTGTAGCTTTGAGTCTGATTCAAGAGCCAGGCATAAGAGTATGCATTAAAGCTTTTAGTAAATACACTATTTCCCCAAGATAATCTCACTATAAAAATGTTTTATATTCTCCTTTCTCAACTGTTTACTGGGATTTGGAAATAATTTCACATACATTAAGTAAAGTAATTTAGGACACAAACAATCAGGCTATATGTTAGGGTCATCAAAGGAGTAACACATGAGGCCAAAGTGGTACAGAATTATGAATTTATTAGGTCATCTGGAAAACCAGATGAGCTGAGCCCCAAAATATTGCCAACACCCAGGGACAGGCAGTTAGAGATTTTAAAGGACTCTAGGTAGGCTCTTTCTGGGCAGAAAATTCTCTGGGTGGGTCCCAAGGGGAAAGATAATGGTCTTAGCAAGTGGAATCTGGTCTTACCAAGTGAACTGTGATCTAAGCAAAAGGTAATGTTGGTTGCTACGTGGTCGAAAGGTCAGTTCCCAGGTGAGGGGGTGTTGATTCAATTATTTGATCAGACCTAACACTACGTATTTTCTTTTGTTTTAATTAATTACCTCACTTTAAAAATATAAATTAAAAATACCTTAATGCCATATTCATCTTAATAGTAACTATAACAATGGGCTTACCAAAGAATTACTGAGTTGGGTTATATCTATTGTTTATAATTTTTAAAAAGTCAAAACATTTCTTACAATTAGCCACAAGTTATTTACATTTTTATTTATTTGGTTTTAAGATGGATGGATATGGCATATGGGTGGTTTGTTGCACTGATATTTTTCATCATATAGACATGGTTTATGAAGTTGAGAATGGATTTGATTTTCACCATCTGCACAGAGATTTTTTCTTATATATTTAGCACAGTGTGACATCTAATTTGGTTGCTATAGTTGCTCATCATATGTGTAAATTCAAAGAATTATGATTTATTTGAAATATTCTATATTATGTAGAGCTATTTATGTAAAGCAGTCTTTAATATGAAACATTAAAATTGGTTTTCACTTTAAAAAGGTAATTATCTGTGTTTTACAGTTGTTCAAAATAATAAGACAAAAGTGAAAAGAGTAACCACTAGACAAAAGTCAATAGCAATTCTGTCTGTATGTTAAAGATAATAATAGTCTATAAAAGAGGAATATCTTTTGCTATATTTTTTCAGTGATATTTCCAAAAAATAAATTAGAAGGTTGAATTTAATTTTGAAGTCTAATAAATGATAACAATATATTATTTGGATTTTTGCTCTATACACCAAAGGGTTGCTGGTTTGATTCCCAGTGGGGGCACATGGGAGACAACCAATCAGTGTTTCTTCTACACATCAGTGTTTGTCTGTCTGTCTCTCTCTCTCTATCTCTCTCTCGCTCTCGCTCTCACTCTCACTCTCTTTCTCTTCCTCTCTCTCTAAAAGCACTAAAAACACATTCATTATCAAAAAGAAGAAAAAAGGAGGAATTTTTTACTTAGGTATTTTAATTTAAAATTATTTTAATTTACATTTAGAATTCTGAATGTGATGTTTAATGTTTAAATTGTTTGTATAAAATATACAATATTTATTAGAGCAGTATTGACTGACTATATCATGTAAAACTTTTGTAATTTTAATTCTTAACTGAACAATGTGGATTAAATTTTTTGTGTATGGATATTTTCTGCTTAATTGTAAGGCTAAAAATGTGGAACATATTAGGAATCCATGTGTATTTTCACCCCAGAAAGTAATGACATCATCATTTGTATCAATATTACCAAAATTCTTTGAGTAAAATATTTTTAACTTATATTTATGTGATTCTCAACTTGGTGGGGAATTATGTTAGTGGAGAAAGAGTTACATTAGGATAAAAGAAACCTCTGGTTAATATTTTTGTTCATTTAGAAATGTATTTACCTGAGTCAAATTAACATTGGTCTCCCTCTTTTTGACTCAGACTCCATGAAAGATGGAATGATCTTTTTCTTGTTTGTTATATTTCTCTTTAGTATTTTAAACTTCTGGCACATAATAGGCATTATTTGTAGAAAGACAAAAGAAGGGCACAGCTTGAGAAAAATGTTTGCGTATCAGTCAAATTTTTACTTGATAGTGATATAATTTTATGCATCTTTTGATTCTGTTTGGCACTAGGCACTTTTTTCTTCGAATGGTTGAACAAATATACAGAGAAAACAATATAATTTCTATGAAATTGAAAGAATTTCTGCATTTGAATTTTGATTACATAGGTTATGTAAAAAGGGAAGAGGAAAACATACTACTGAGGAGAATCCAAATAATTCACACCAAAATAGTCTGATAAAACTCACCGTTAGTTTCTAATATTAATATAAGGGTGATTTGTTAGTTCTCATCTTATATTTGTACACATATTAAAAAAAAACTGTTAATATTTGATAACATAATTCAATTCCTAACTAGGCAAAAGACATGGGTAAATGAAACAAACGTTTAGTTTATTGTTTTCCAATATTTATATTTTTTACTTAAACTGGATGGTTGGAGGGAAACCGTGCTATGCCTCCAACTGGTAGTGATGTATTCATTGGCAAAAGTCCAAATAACCTGGTATGCATCTCTGAGTATCATTCTCACTGGCAGCCAAGTTTTTTCCACTTGAGCCTCTTCTCTGGATCCTGGCCAGGCTAGAGCAAGATTTCATGAGCACGAGGAAGCAGTATTGATTTTCCTTTTAAACTCATCTTGTGAGAGTCAGCCACGCCTTCCCTTGCTATGAATAGAGCGGCCCTGGAGGCACCCAGCTGCAGCACTTTCGGGTAGAATAGCTTCTTTGGTCTGGACCTGAGCTGAATTCCAAGTACTGAAAATAAAAGGAGAAAATGGCAATGGAGATAGGCCATCCTTTCAAGTCAGATACACATTCAAGAGTCTCTAAAAGAATGTTCTTGGGAAACAGGGAGTTTGCTTGTTAGAGCAAGTGAAGGAGATTCTTATTATCAGACTTGTCAGCCAAGAGAATGACTCCTTATACCAGGACATTCTTGGATAAGCCAGGCTGTACAGCAACTTTTTTGTGTTAAAATGATACAATGTATATTATTATATAATGTATATAACATACATATAATATACAGATAAACTATATATGCTATATATATGAACATTTTCCATATTTTATGTAAAATTTAAATTAACCCTGGTATCAAAACATCCTACTTGAATTCAGATAAATTAGTGTTAATTAAAACTATTAATTTCTATGCCGATGCTAGCATTTTATGAAAGCAGCACCATCTGTTCAGTTAGTATAAGAAATATTATAAAAGTTTGCCATATAAAAATATTAAATTATACATTTATAATAATCTTATCATTTACTATTTAGGTTTCCTGGCTTTATTTGCCTTTTAAAAATGCTAGAATATAAAGAAATAAAATTGTCTAGTAAAATGGTCTTACCCCACGGGAAATATCTCTCTCTAAGCCTTTCCAAAAACATTCTAAGAAACAAACCTATAAAATAGGCCAAGCTTAACCTCATAAGGGCCCAAGTTTGCACCATGAGTAAGGCTTATTATAACTGTAAATTACAGTGATTATGTGCTTATGATTAACAGTGTGAATGTGTTTCATGATACTAAAGGGCAGAAGGAACATGTTCTAAATGGTATTTTTATAACTTCATTCTCAAGGTCTCACAACATACAGCAAAATAAAATACCATTATATTTTTAAAAGTACTAAGTGTAACCTTTTGCTTCAAATCTTAATTTCTAATTCAAGATCTACTTGTTATCTAAAGCAGACTCACTTTATTCTCATAAATAAATGGTAATTTATGTGTAAACCAAAAGATGAGCACAAAATCATAGTAATTCAAAATCTGTGCAGTATATGACAGTGTGATATTTGAAGTTTACATATTCATTTCTCATTAAAAATATTTGTATTTATGCATACATTTTTATGTGATTTGATGATAGTTGTAATAAATACCTGGTTTAATTTTCAAAGAATATATGTGTGATTGTTGATGTGTGGTAACCCAGTTCTGTGGTAAAAAATAGATTAATGGAGAAATAGTTTCACAGCAAAAAAAGCAAAAGGCTGGGGAAATGTAACATAAAAGAGAACAACAATAAAAACCTAAAATGTTGCTGTCTACATTAAGCAAATGGAGAGGCTGATTAAATCTATTCTTTATATACATATTCCAATCTATATATATAAAAGCCTAAGCGATTGAACGATCGGTCATTATGATGCGCACTGACCACCAGGGGGCAGACCCTCAACACAGGAGCTGCCACCTGGTGGTCAGTGTGCTCCAATAGCCAACCTCCTGCAGCCGGCCAACCTCCTGCGGTCCCTCCCCCTGGCCATCCGGACCTGATTGGCCCTGATAGGGACTGGGCAAGATGGCCCTGATTTTCCTATTGGCCCCGATCGCTGGCCAGATCAAGGGACCCCGCCCGTGCACAAATTCATGCACCGGGCTCCTCTAGTAGATGAAAATAATGTTTGAGGGAAGTCACAGAAAGAAGAAATTTGGAATGAATAACAAATTGAAAGACCATGTGAAGTCTTTGATTAACAGTGCATTAATCCTATATTATTAAATAAAAATTTAAAAATTCAAAAAGTTCAAAATGAAATCTCAGAGATGTCATAGGAATCATCTTAAATTCCAAGAATTTTTACTTTTAAAATGTATATACATATTTTTAAAATGTATCCACATTGTATATATCAGTCACAGGTGAGATGGTATTTTTTAATGGAGAAAATATTCTTTTAGAATTTTTGTCATGTGTTCCAGGCTAACAGACACCCTCAGGAAATATTTCTTAGAGAAACATCTCATAGGTTCTTTAGACACATTTTCATTTTAGTCAGTTCTAAAGTGAAACATCTCTGGGAAATATTACTTGAAAAATTAATGAAATCTCATACAGAAGACAATGGCTTTGAAATAATGCTTACCTGTTTTTTAAAAACAAGTGATAAAACACTAAAATATTAAAAGTTCAATATGTTTATGTTTTTTTATAAACATTGTGGCTCTTATATGCTTTGGCTGTTTTCAAAATCTACACATTAAATTGCTTAAGCAGGTAATCATGAATAAATACTTGTATGACACATTTAGCTTCTCTACTTGAAATATTTTATTCCTGCCTTCTATTTCAAGCAAATACTAAAAAGAAAGGTGATACTAAAATTCATCTCCTAGAAAATAAAAATGTTCTATTATGTAATATATATAATATTAAATATTTAACTATGTAAGAACTTACAAAAAGAGAGACACAAGAAAGATTGAATTTAATGACCAAAAACAGTATAAAAATTTAAAAAGGCTTTTAGTAGTAGTTTTTTAGTTGTATTCTATGATTTCTGAAACAAGAATAGTAGTATGAATGATAGAGTTGGCTAATGTTTTATAAAATACAAGAGGCCTGATGCACAAATTTGTGCACAGGTGGAGTCCCTCAGCCTGACCGGCAATTGCGGCTTATTGGAGCACCAGTTGGCTGGGGGAAGGATCCTGGGAGGTTGGCCAGCCAACCTGCCAATCGGGGCTTATTGAGGGAGCTGGCTGGCAGGGGGGGAGGGATTGTGAGAGATTCAGCTGGCTGGGGGTAGGGACTTGGGAGATTGGCCTTCTGGCCCTCTGGATTGGGGCCTGGGGGGAGGGACTGCAGGAGGTTGGCCGGCCAGGTCCTGATGGGGCCAGCCGGCTGAGGGGAGGGGACACAGGAGGTTGGCCAGTGGGGGTGGAGGAGCTGTGGGTAATTGGCTATAGGAGTGCACTGACCACCAGGGGGCAGCTCCCGCATTGAGCCTCTGTCCCCTTGTGATCAGTGCGTTTCATAGCGACTGGTCATGCCGGTCATTCTGGTCATTCTGGTCATTTGGTCATAAGGGTTGCTTAAGCCTACATATATATATTAGAAGCCCAGTGCCCAAATTTGTGCATGGGTGGGGTCCTGCCGGCCCACCCTGATGGGATCTGATAAGGGCTGGCCCAGTGGGGGGGAAGTTGTTGTGGACAGTTAGCCATCCCTGTCCCGGATCAGGGTTCAGGGAGCAATCAGGGGTGAGGCTGGCCAGCGGGAGGGGCACAGGAAGTTGAGGGAGGCGCTGTTTGGGGCCCCGATCATGCCAGTTGGCTGACGCTGTGCACATCATAGCAACCAGTCATTCTGGCCATTCGGGTCACTTGGTTTTTTATATATATAGATAGATAGGCAGACATCATTCAGAAATAGTAGCTTAATTATACTTGTTTTTGGTTGAGGTGGAGTTACTGGGGTGCCTGCCACAAGGAAGAGAATTTCCTGAGGCCCCCATTGGAGGATGGAGATTCATGGAAAGCTTTATTGATGATGTAAAATGAATGAGGTTCCCCTCCAGGGTCTTGTCTCAGTCCTTCTCACCATGGAAGAAGTCCAGTCTTAACTTCTCCAGGGCCAGAAATAAGCCTACTACCCAGAATTTCTGTTCCTTATTAAAGTTCAGTCCAGTCCAGCATCTGGCTAGTTTAGGATATGTTTCCAGCTTCAGTCCATTGTGTGTTGGGTATGCACAGCTATGGCCATGAGACTGTATAAGGCCGCATGGCTATGGAGAGAGAACAGGCAAGTCCACAGGCAAGTAGAGGTCACAGAGCAAGGGTGAGCAAGAGTAAGAGAGAGGGAACTCTCCATTTAGGTGTTTTAACCAGGAGCTCCTTCAAACTAACCAATCAATCTCCTTAGATTTCACACATCCCCGATGGGGCTACCCCTCACCAATCCACTGTTCCCAAGGCTACACTGCTTCCTTTAGTCACCCTGGCTTCACTGTGCATGTGCCCATCTTCCCCCAGTGATCTACAGGGAAAGGACTGGTGGTTCCCTGGAGAGCATAAAGCTGTAGCTTCCTGCAAAGCTTCCCAGATGACCATGCTTTTAATGTCTCCCCTTTGCTCTTTTCTTATTATTAATATTAATAAACTACTAATTACATTGGTAACATACTTATCATGCATTCAGCCATCTCTTTGGTAATTTTGCACTTATTATTAAACATAAATATATCCAAATTTTAAAGAAATGTTGATAGTGAATGGATAAAATAAGACTTTATATAGCTGAAAAAATTTTGTAAATTTATCACAAAAATGAGATAAGACACAATAATACTGTAATTAGAATGGAAAGTTCTTTTTTTAATCTAGTGTTTTAAAACATTTGGGGAGGACTTACTCCATTTTATATTAACTTAGAATTGTCATTTTTTACTATGGGAGTTGAGTTGTGAATATAATTAATTTCTTTTAGTGATGTTTTTGTAAATTTTTTGTCATTTCTGTTTTTTATTAGCTGATTAGCTGAAAAGTTAGAAAAGACAATGTCATATGTCCCAGCATTTTAAACTAGAAGTTCTATTAAAGAAGGATCAGTAGGGGAGAAATAAAAATTGAATAATGTCTCAATATGATCTCTCTGCTATGCAACCAAATAAATAATAGATGTTTATAGATTGAGTTAAAGATAGAAAACTATTAGAAATAAGGAAAGAGATCTAAAAATAAGGAGAGTCACAACCAAGGAAAGAATATTGATACATCTCATGATGTAAAAATAGAAACAACTTTATATAACAAAATAGAAAAAAATGAAAGGCACTTGGATAAATATTTACTATCCACATGATTAAGTAGTTAATGCGCAATAAATAAATAAGGGAGGTAGAAAACACTTCTAACCAAGAAAAATTACAAGGTATTTGAATAGATTATTATTAAGTGTTTGGAAAGACATTTATCAACAAGAGTATTACATGGAATTTAAAACAATATCTCCTTGTAGTTGTTGTTTTCCTCATCACTTTGACTTTCTTGTTTGTTCCTCTAATCTGTAAGACTTTCTTCACTTACATACCATATTGCTTTGACCAGTGCAAGCTTATATGAATCTTGAAATCTGGTATAGGTCCTCAATTTTTCTTTTATTTTTTTTTCTGTTCAAGATTTGGGTAGATTTGGGGGAGAATTGATTTTTCAACAATATTGGGATCTTCCAAACCATGAATATAGAATAGCATTATTTCTTTTGATTTTCTTTAATTTCTCAAATTCATAGTTTGTTGGTGTTTTTCATTATGCACTTTTGTTAAACTTGTGCTAAATATTTTATTTATATTTGTTAACCAGTAAGAATTATCAGCACTATTGTATAGAGAACATTTGTAATTTTGTTTTCTTATTGTTTGCTTGAACTCTTGTATATTAACCTGGTATTTTGAAAATGTACTAAATGCAGTTATTATTTCTATTTGTTTTTTTAATCAAATTGAGGAATTTCCACATTATTCTTAATTTACTAAGAGACTTTTTAAAACAGAAATTGATGTTGAAGTTTTTAAAATTTGTTACCTGCATCTATTGAAATGACCTGTTAAAACAATCTTTCATTATTGAGATAACACTTCCCTGGTCCTGATGTACTAATATTATTCTTTTAATAAGTTGTATTAAAGTATTTTTGCATCTCTATTCATAAGTAATATTAGTCCATAAATTTCTTTTGTGTCTTTGTGAGGTTAGGGATTATGGGGTTTTTTAGCCCTTATAAAAACAAGTAAGAAAGAATTTCTCTTCATTTATTTTCTGGAGGAGCTTGTCTGAGATTCATATTATTTCTCCTTAAATATTTGACAAAAGTCATCAATGAAACCATCTGGGTCTGAAATTTATTTTGTAGCGAAGTTTTTTATGACAAATTGTTTCTTTAGTAGATAAAGAGCTATTGCAATGGTCTATTTTGCCGCATCTAAGTTTGTCTCAGTTGCATTTTCCAGGGAATATGTCCTTTCATCAGTTTTCCAATTTGTTGGTATTAACTTGGACATAATATGTCTTATTATCCATTTACTATCTATAGGCCTTAGAGTGATAACCCCTCTCTCATTTATGATCGTGTAATTTGTAAGTGTTCTTTCTTTTGTAATTAAATTTATTGAGGTGACATTGGTTAATAAAATTATATAGGTTTCAAGTAGACAATTCTATGATAACATCATCCGTACTAGTATATTTCACTGTGTGCCCACCACCCAAAGTCAAATCTTCTTTCATCACCATATATTTGACCCCATTACCCTTTATTACCCTCCCATTCCCCTTCTGGTAACTACCATACTGCTGTCTGTGTCTATGAGTTTCTATTTGTTTGTTTTTCGTGATCAGTCTGAGCAGGTGCTTCTAAGCGTTTTTGCTCTGTTTTTGTATTCCATTTATTTTTAAATTTGTTCAAATAATCAACATATGGCTTTGGAATTTTGGTATTTTTGTTCTTTATCTTATGTCTAGTGTTTGGGTACAATTTACTTTTATTTTTTATGTATCTTATGATGAAATTTTGAGTGATTGATTTTGTATAGTTTGTTAGTATTTAATGCTGTAAGATTCTCTCTAAATGCTACTTTGGTTGTACTCTGAATTTTTTTTATCATCTTTTCATTGTTATTAGGTTTTAATTTTTTATATCCCTGTTTTTTTCTTATGTGGTCCAACAATTATTTACGTGAGTGGTGCTGCATTTTTAAACATTGGCATTTCCTATGTACTCCGTGTGGGCTGAGACATGTCCTGTATATTTCTGATTCTTCCAATTTTATTAATCATTAAAAAAACAGGTAATTTTTCTATATTACATACTGTAAATAGAAACCTGAATCCTCATTACTAAATTATCATATAACTTTAACCTATATTCTCATATTATTTAAGAGATCCTAATTTATGGCAACCGAAAACTAGCAAACATGAAAGTCACTACACATTTAAGCAGTTACTATTTAATATGTTTGTACTTTGGCTCAATGGAATTATGGACTCATGGTGACATTTCCTTAATATTAAATCTACCCATTATTTTGTGTGTGTGAAATGCTATTTTGATATAAATGTGAAAATGTTTCTTTATATTTTAGGTCTTTAAACATTTAATCACCAAGTCTCTTTACATTTATATAAGTTAAAAATATTTCTGAACTAAGATAAAAGGACAAAAAGAAGAAAAAGATTTGAAGGAGAGAAAGAAAGGGCACAGCCCTATTTAGTCTAAGTACTATGCTTTAAAGTGAAAATAATTATAATTTTAATGAATCAGCAGTTTATATTTCTTTCTAAAGTCACAGAACACATACATTTTCATTGCCTACACAAATCTCCCCATGAACTGTTTCCCTGTAATGGTTTATAACTGAGGAAAGATGTCTGTTTCTATCAATTTAATTCATTTCTGAAAAGAATACTCTACTATGTTAATTCACACAAAAAATAAAATCATACAGGCTCTCACCAGTGTTAAAAATAGGAAAAGAAAAACAAAAGAGAGTTCTTTGAATAAACTGAAAGGATTTACTGAATAAGCCATGAATAGGGAATCCCAGAGGAAAGCATATTTCTCACTCTATCAACAAGAATACATTTTGCCTCTGGCAAACCTAAGGGTAGACATATCCCATATAGACTTAAAAGTCCTAAGTACTGTTTAGAAGAAAATTTTATTAGATTAAATGTCAGCAGAATAAACAAAAAAATCAGTTGCTCATATTTTAGATGATATTCAGTAGTAGGGCAGTGTGTCTGCTAAGAACACAGACAGCTCTAAATTAGTCAAAATGATGTAGTAATTGCATTCAATTTAATGGCCACTACTTGGGCTCTGAAATATTAATATTTTGAATAAATGTTTGAATTTGATTCTCATATAAAAGATGACTTTAAGTTACTTTTTTTCCTTTTTCTTAATATACACAGCAGATTGCTTATTTGGTTTATGGTTCATAGAAACCACTGAAGCCCCCGGCTCATTGCTCACGTACAATGCTGATATTCCCTCTTGGTTGGCTTCACTGCCTTTCCCCAGTGTCGTCCTCATCAGTGTATCACACTGCAATAAAAAAGGTCTTTCAACAGAAATACGTGATCATGTATCTCTTCCACCCTCCACTATTGTCCAAGGTATTGACTTGCCTTTGGCCTTAGACTATTTATACATATAGATACATATTACCTGTTATGCATGAACTGCATGAACTAGCTTTTTGTTATCTCTTTAGCTCAAATATTATCACTTCACTACCACCCACCTTCCCAACCTTCATAATTTTACTCCAGGTGGATGTATTACTTTGTGGTCTGTAAAGTCATGATCTTTATCCCTTGTTTGGGAGAAATTATATGTATTGCATCTGGTGCTGGAATACTCTACCTTCTATCTCCTTTTCATCTGAAACTCTTTTACTTACATTTAATATTTTGTTTTGTAGTCTCTCTCATCTAATGAGATTTTTACATTTAAAAATTCCTATTCCTTTTCTCATCATAGCATGTGATATACCATGTCTCTGTGTATTTGTTTGTACTCCTTTGTAAATTTAGGTATTTTTTTAAGGAACAGCTACCCCATTAATAATTATATCTCCAGGAATTGGCACAGTAACTTGCATGTAATAAAAGCCTTTGATATGTATAAATTAAATTAAGTAGAGTTCACAAAGTAAGGAAAAATGTCACATTAAATTCTTAAATGTAATTACTACAAAGTCATAATCCATAGTATATACACACACATATGCAGTCTTTGCCATTTATTAAATTATTCTATTTTAACAAAGACATTATTTTTATCTTAAATGTACATACCATTCATTTAAGATATTTTGCTATTCTCATCCGTATTTTTTCACATTTACTCTCACTTGACCTATGTTCCCCTATAGACATGTCCATCTAGACATGAGAACATGTATGCACACATTTTAAATATATTTTTAAACAAATATATTTTTTATTATTTCATTGATCAACTTACTTTGAATATAATTTGCTTAACTTTAATTTTATTTATAGTTATATTGGCCATATGTGCTACCTATAGATCAGAACTGGCTCCTCCATTTATGCTGAGCCGATCACTTTGGCAATAACAAACCATCAGTAGGTTAACACTGTCCTATCTCAAGTTGGCCTATTCCCAGCCCACATTCTCATTAATGGGTGAACAATGCAACATTTGATGAAGCCTGCTTCACAACGAAGAGCCAATATTGAGGACTAAAAGCTAGAGTTGCCATGAACACTTGGACACTATATTCCAGTTATACTTCTAGTAACTGTTCTGACACCTCTTCCTTAAGACTGCGAAGAAGATCAGAAGGATTGTAAGGCTCTGCTTGCACAGTTTGTGTCTATACTGAAGACCAAATCAAGTCTACTTTTGCCCTTCTATTAACAGAAATTGCCTGTCCTCCCTCAATTTACTTTGGGGTATCTGAATAACCATGGGCAGATGTACCACCCAGTCACCTAGATTGTTGAGCCCAACAATAGGGTGGCCATGAAAAATATAGGCCAACTGAATTTGTTTCTTTAGGAATTTGATCAAAGAAGTTGCAAAGAATGGAGTCTGTTATTAGGACTGACAAATGGATGAATCTAAGTAGACACTATTTATGAAAATTCAGAGTAGCAATGACAGACAACCCTATAAGTAAGGAAAATGATAGCTTTGGTAAAGAGATGAGGTGCAGAAAGGGATATAGAGCTTACATAATATAAAAATGGTCCATGTCCGTTAAAGTAGAAGAGAAGTTTATATCCATAGGTATATTGTTGACTAAATTCTTTATTTTCAAGCTATATAAACAAACTATGGCCAAAAAACAGGAAACTAATTTATTGAGGCAGTGCACAGAATTGATAGAGAAACTGAAGTATAATTAAAATATATAAGTAAAATTGCATTTTTTAAAAACTTTAACATATAGTCCTTGGGGAAAATATCAAATTAATATATAATGGATTTAATTTAAACAAATATGAGAATAAAATAGTTCAAACAAAAATACAGTTGGTCATGGGAATTACAAATTATATATATTTTTACTTCTCTTTCGCAATTACTCTGTGTACTATATTGGAAAATGTAGTAATTCAGGTCTATTTGGTTCTTGATCAAAAGAAATGTACAGCTCTGGCCAGGTGGCTCAGTTGGTTGGACTGTTGTCTGGTACACTACAAGGGTTTCGGGCTTCATTTCTGGTCAGGGCACATACCTAGGTTCTAGGTTCCATCCATGGTCACTCACGGTTCCTCTCTCTCTCTCTCTCCCTCCCTCTCTCTCTCTCTCTTTTTTTCTCCCTGTAAATCCTATCTGCAGGTGAGGATTAAAATGAAAAAAAAAAGAAATGTACAGATAAATATTGGAGATAATATGAAGAAACGTGTCATCACCTAAGTTAACACTGGGAATTAATTACTCAGCATACAGGGTCCTACTTGGTGGGAAATTGAGAGATGAACTTCCTAGAGTTAGCACTTAGAGCAGTGGTCGGCAAACTCGTTTGTCAACAGAGCCAAATATCAACAGTACAAGGATTGAAATTTCTTTTGAGAGCCAAATCTTTTAAACTTAAACTATATAGGTAAGTACATTGTTATTAACTTAATTAGGGTACTCTTAAGCTGGCCTTTGCTAAAAAATGTCCTCAATCTGATTAAGGTACATTCGCTGAGGTTGACCCCTTCCAACACTCCCATCCTCAACTCGCGCATGAATTGCGCGCCTCCCCAGTGCTGCATATCCCTCGGCCCACCTGCACCACATCTCCCGTCGCCCGACCCACCGACACCCCCCACTTCTTCTAATGCCACTTCTTCAAAATAGACTTGCCCAGGCCGAAAACCAACTTCTGCGCATGGGCCACGAAGTTTCAATTGCATGTACGTGCACGCCCGCACGTGGTATTTTGTGGAAGAGCCACACTCAAGGGGCCAAAGATCTGCATGTGGCTCACGAGCCGCGGTTTGCCGACCACTGACTTAGAGAATCCCCAAAAGTTGACTCCTCTGGATGTGGAATACACCTGTCCCAGCAGATTTATGCCAGCTTAAGGTCTGGATTATCAAATCAAATCTATAAAAATAACTGTATAACTAGATTCAGTGAAGTGAAACTATTGATTTTTTTGTCAAAGAGAAAAGCAAATTACCTAAAAAAAAAAAATTGTTTCTCATTAGCAAATACATATGCCAGAAAGCATTTAATCATTTCCAGACTGATTTAAAAAATAATTATCAATTGAGAATTTTACATCTAAATTAGCCATCATTTAAGGATGAAATAAAACATAATGATACCGAATTTTTGGACTGGAACCCAGATTCTTTATCCGCCAGAATCGAAGAATGAATCCACAGATAGAAAGCGGTATAGCAAAGATGGAGATTTATTGAAGAACAAGTATAGACTCCCATGTAGGGAGGGGGAAGGGTCCCACTGAGTTCCTTTTCCCCATGGTTTATAAAGGCTGCAGTTCCTGATATCCCCTCTGACTGGTCAATATTCCCCTTCGAATTGGTTACTATAGTGATTCCTAAGGCCCTCCTCCCTCATAGTCCTTCCATTCCTCTGGGCTTTCTTCTTTTCCATCTGAATGAAGGGCTTCCTTTTCTTTATTTTGTAAACAAGACATTTCCTGGCTACTTCCAGTTCCCTTGTCTTATGTAAATGCAACTGTTGCTGCTCCCTTTTCTTATGGAGATGTAACTGCACTTGTCTTCCTTGTGTTATGGAAATGTACCTTCTCCCAGTCTGCAGCCCCAGTGCTTTTCCATGGATCCCAATTCTAAAAAATCCCTAATCCTGCCTATATTCCCCCAAAATTCCTGCTTCAATAATGAAATTATTAATACGAAAAAAATTAAAGCTTACCACTTTAGAACATCACTAAAATAACTATCAAAGGTTACCCTTTACAGGGAAGAAAACTAAACCCAAAGAAAAAAAAAACATGTTTTCCAGCTAAGTCAGTCGAATTCATTATCACATCTGCTACAAATAGGGAAATAGGAGTGATTTTACTAAAACAAAACAAAAGAGAAAAAAAAAAGCAGTCCATTTATTTTAAAGACGGCAGGGATTTGAAAATTTATGAACATCTCCTTTTCCTAAGTACAGCAAACATCATTTTATGAGAAGCATATTCAAATTCTAAGAGTTTGATAACCTTCCAAAAGTAAAAGTTTATGTAATCATAAGGGGACAGAGGGAAGCTAGTCAGGGACTAGGACCATGGGGCTGCTGAGGGGGGAGGGAGGAAATGGAACCCGAAACCCAAGTAGGTGAAGCTACTAAGGCACCCCAACTGGGCGGGGAAGGATAGATACAAGTAGGAGACATGAACTTTAAAATGTACATATGTTGCTAAGACAGGGAGCGTCCAGCTAACCAATCATAAGGTAGTAAGGCGTATAGACCAATCCCAAGGATGTTGCTAAGGCAAAATTCTTTGAAAGGACAAATCAGAAACTAACAACCATATATACAAAAAAGCGCGTGCCTCCTCTTCTCTCTCCCCTGGCGAGCTAGATTCTTGAGTTAATGGCAGGAAATACACTCCCCTGGGCCCACAGCCCTGTGGGCCTCCACACATGGACTAAAAGACTTTCACACTAGACTGTAAGATGGAAAGGAAACTGGCCCGCTCCTGGAACCCCAGCTGCACCTTTTCCAGGACTGGCTTTTCTCAATATATTTTGGTTCCCTTAACTGCTTTTATCCACGACTTCATTCTTAATTTCGCAAGACAATGAACTGGAACTCAAACACCCCACATTTTGGTTTCAATCAAATGCAGAGCAAGGACTGATAATTACAGATCTTAAAACTTTGTCTTCTGCCATGCTGCTATTGCCTAAGAAAAGATTGTGTCTATGATTAATATAATTATCTGAAAATATTTAAAATAAGTTTGATTCTGCTGCATTATTTCAAGTACATGTGTGACAACTAAATGGCAGAATTTTGTTCACTGAAAATATGTTTGCCAAGCTTTAGAGAAATATGTTGTTTCCTCTTAGCAGACAAAATCATAGTAGTTTTACCGATTTTAAGTAGTTATTTTTGAATGGAATCAATTTGACATTGTTTGCCTAAATGGGAAGAGTTTTGGTGAGATGTGATGCATGGAAAAAAGTAGAACATGCAATGTAGTAATGCAATGTGATGCATAGAAAAAATATTTCTTCACTGCCAGGGGAAAAAAAAATTCCAGATCAAAACGGTGTCAGTAAGAAACATATGTTTGTTAACTTTTCTTTCTGTGGAAATTGAAATATATTTGAAAGAGCTCTCTCAATGGGTAGGAGCTGTGGTCTAACTTTTCTAAGCACTTAGCACTAGACTAGAGAAGAATAAACTCCTGTGAAGGTCATAATGGGAAACCAGAAGTGATGCATGGCACGCCATTGATTTCACTGTGTTTTATTACTGTGTCTGGCTACGACAGATATGTGTGCACTGATGGCGATTCTCACACAGACTGCCAAATTTCACTTAGAAACTGAATGTGTTATAAAACTCAATTTTATTTATCATGGCTAATGTCGATTGGATCAATGATATGTTTAAGAATCAATGTCATTAATCAAAGTGAACAATGTAAAATTATGTTTCATGTGTTTTAAACGATTAGAGACTGTTACAAATAGAAGTAAGAAAACCTAAGGCCACTATAGGTAATCATTAAAATACATATTAAGTTAGGAGACATAGTCAATATTGTTGATTGAACTACTACACATATAATCAGAATTAGTAAAATATAATAATTTCAAATAAGTAGTATAACCACCTCTCAATTTTGTTGATAAGTCAATGGTTGATTTTGTGACATATTTTAAATGATTGTTTTAATGTAGCACATTTGAAAAGGAAGCTTAAAAATGTAGTTTCCTGAAATGCCGTAATGATAAATCATGGATCTTGAGAGTAGTCCTTTTTCACCTTGGAGCATTCATAAAGTTAATTAATTTTTATTCTCTGAAGATTGTTTTGACTTCAAAAATCTCACTTGCTTGCCTGTTTAAAATGCATTTTATCTGAACTCAGTGTTTTAGATTGTTTCCCCCTAACTCCTACTATCACATATGTATTAAAACAACAAGAGCAGCAACAACAAAAACTATTAGATCATATCCTCAATCATTTCATTCAAAAGAAAGAAGTTCAGGTGACACTTTTGAGCTCCTTGTCATGTAAGAAATCTTGAGACTATTTTCTTTCCAGCATTGCCTGCAGATGTTTCTCCAGTCTTCTCATTAACACCCTCTTCCCCTTCCCTTTTGTTTTTTTACTCCATTTTCAAAATACTTTTCTATGAAACGATTTGGTGTCTGTGCAAGTCTGTCTGGTGTAACCTATACCATGCAGTGACCTCAGCAAATTTGCTTCCTGAGTCCTTTGAAAAATCCGCAGACATAATAACAAGAACTATATTGTTGATCCTTTCTTTTCTGCTACTTCAGATTTGGAGAAAACATCATGCATAAAACATTTTGTCTGACCACCCTCACCATGCCCCTTGGTATATTTTAGGGACTACTTAGAGCCACCATATGGCCTAAGTTTTGCAAGCATACATATAAAGGCTTGGAAGTTCTTTGCTACGTGCCCCGAGTCTCCAAAACAAAATTTGTGGATAGCTTTTAAAAGTCAATTTTAAAACTCTAGCCCTTGGTAAAGCTAAATTAAAAACAGCTTGAGAAGAGTTGAACATGACAAAATAATAGTTCAAGGAGATTTAGAGATCCTATCAGAAGTTATGCTAAAGTTGGAAGAAACAATTTAAAGGTTATTCCAAGGAATTTGCAGTTCTCATTTTAATGCTAATGAAGCAAGAAATATAAGGCTGAGAGAGTTAATCTGTATTCAGAGCATTATAATAAATTAAATAAAAAGGTGCAGATCTAATGCAACTTGCAAATGCTGGTTTCAATAATTGTCACATCAGCTGAGTATCTAATCAGTGCTAAATTTACCTTTTCACTGATATTGCTTTTCTCTTTTGTCACATCATTTTAGTGGCATTTTAGTCAAACTGAGGAGTTCCCCCTTAATCACTTAAGAAAGAAGACTGTAAAGTCCTTACTCATAGAAGGATTTCTTAAGTGGGAGAAACTACAGTGGGGTCATTTAAAAATACATGCTTCGTTTGTCAAGAACAATCTCTTGGAGTACTTCTGAATGTTAGTCCCTTTATTTAATCTTTGTTCTGGAACTTTGTTTAAAATCTATGTTTGCAGAGTATTTTCAAAACCTTCACTAGTCAACAACACTACGTATGTTGTTTCTAGTCGAACTGATTTCCATAGTACCTTCTTTAGTGTGTTTCAGTTGGACCTCCGTACAAATTTCCCATGCATCCTTCCTTCCATCAATCTTTTTCCCTATTTTACTTAATAATGAAATACTATATTCAACACATGAAATACAGAGTAATGTCTCTCAAGATTTTTCAAGTTTTTAACTTTAAAAATATCTGGACACACCTAAGTAAGAATATAAACTTTCTTAGGATGTGGAGCCACTCTCCCAGGCCTCTGGTGAGTAAGACCATCGAGCCCTGCAGAAGGACAAAGGAAGCAATACATGGGCACATGCGATCCACTCCTTGCACACACCTTTTCTGATGTGGCTTAAATTTAGCATCAACTTGTGGTTTCTTAAGCCTTCTCTGCATGCTGCTTTGCTTTCTTTCATAACAGAAAAAAAAATCAGTTTGTCATTCATTGATTCATTGATAGCGTTCAAAATGTTTTTTTAAAAAGTGTTAACCTTGCCCTAATTGGTGTGGCTCAGTGGATAGAGCATTGGCCTGTGGACTGAAGGGTCCCAGGTTTGATTCCTGTCAAGGGAACATGCCCAGGTTGCAGGCTCAATCCCTAGTAGTAGGTGTGCAGGAGTAGCCAGTCAATGATTCTTTCTCATCATTGATGTTTTTAACTCTCTCCCTCTACCTTCTTCTCTGAATTCAGTAAAAAATATAAAAATATATTAAAAAAAACTTATAATCCTCTACATGCTATGTTTCAATAAAGCCTTCTTGGAAAAGTTGTCTATGTAAAAGAAATTTCAGAGACAATAATAGGAATAATAAATGTGAAAAATGAAGCCACTTTAGGATTAGGGATAAGTGTGAAAGAGGGACAGAGCCTACTTATATTATTAAAAAATAATTTTCCATTTGGAAATTAGAATGAGCTATCATTTTTTAAAATAAAAGTGACCTTTTAAAAAAATGAGGAGGCGTGCCTTCTCCTTTAGCAAGAATATCGCATTAATAATTGTCAACCTGCAATTAGTAGAGGAGCAGGCTTTCAATTTTTATAACTTTTCTCTAAAATGTTATAAGAGAAGTACCATGGACAGATGGGAAATTAGCATGTCATAAAAACCTATAATAGATTGGCTGTTGCCATCAATCTCATGAAAGTAATTACATCACAATTACTTTTTCTGAAAATTACTATGGACTTACAAGGAAAATTAGTATGCATAAAAGGAAAAGAACAACAGAAATATAATTTTCTTTCAATAAGAATTTCTAATATATTTTCAATCATTGGCTAGGATGAATATGTGTATTATTTTTGTATAACAGTATCATGCATAAACTTCATGTTTTGGGAGGAAAATGTGTATGGGACAGGTTGGAGGGCGCTTAAACACTGCACTGTTCAAGGGTCAATCTTCACCTGATGCTGTACCTCTTGGGCCACCAAACCACCTTTTCCCTTAAAAGTGTCTATTGTCCTGGGTCATTGAAACAAGGGTGACCTAAAGAGTTCATTTGATAAAGTAACAAACAGGGGGGAGGGGGGGTCAAAGTAGGCATGTGAACATCTTGGATGCTTCCTTATGTAGAAAGAAAATCCTTATTAACTTGCAAAGAGAAGACACCTAAAGGATCTGGTTAGCACTCACGGGAATGTAGACTCACGTTCTCTGCAAAATGACAGTTTCCACATTAATGGGTTCTTTCTCCACTTTCTCTAGCCCAGGGCTGTTCATCTTAGCACTGGTGACATTTTGGTTGGATAACTGGGTTGTGGAAAATCTTGTGCATTGTAGGATAGAGCAAACCTGGCTTTTCCCACTAAATGCCAATAGCACCCTTCCTCCCTCCATCACAGCAACCAAAAATGACTGCAGACATTGCCACATGTACCCTGGTAGGAGGACTTCTCCCATTTGATATTCACTGATTAGCTCATGGATTTGTTTTTTCTATCTGCATGAAACATACTCATAAAGAAATGTATTTCACATGTCTGATATGCTGTTTCCACAGAGACAGCTGTCTTCCCAAGGAAATAAGAAATATAGGTCTTCCTGTGTGAAATTAGGTGGAAGAGAAAAAGCCTTATGCAATTAAAATATCCTATATAATAAAAGGCTAATATGCAAATCGACCAAACTGTGGAACGACCAGTCGCTATGATGCGCACTAACCATCAGGGGGAAGACACTCAATGCAGGTGTTGCCCCCTGGTGGTCAGTGTGCTCCCACAAGAGGAACACCACTCAGCCAGAAGCCAGCCTCCATGGCAGCGCGAAGGACATCCCCCAGGGCTCCCAGACTGCAAGAGGGTGCAGGCCGGGTTGAGGGACCCCCCTCCTCCAGTGCACGAATTTCATGCACCAGGTCTCTAGTATGTATATGTTTGTATATACAATCTTTAAACAAGCCATGCTAAAATCACTAAGATTGGAATATTTTATTGTCTTCTCTGTTTTAACACATCAAATACCCCCTAAAATCATATCTATAGGTCACCTAGCAAAACAGATGTGGCAGTGATGTTATCTGTGTGTAAGCATCACCTTCTTCTCCAGTATATTACCTTTATATGTCATCTCCCTTTATCAATGAGTATTTCCACTCACATACATATCCTCCATAGACATCCATGTCAACTATATGATTTCAAGTTTATTAAATGTGCTTAAAATCCTATCCACTTTTTATTGAGAATTAAATATGCAACAGTACCTAATATGTAAAATGACCCTAGATGCTGTGAACATTGTCAAGTTTATATATATACATGTAAAATGAATGGACTCATATAACAGATTTTTAACAAGGAATTTGTGATTTATTATCTGAAATATTTTGGGGGCAAAATTAAATAATATAGATGGTATATACTTATTCTGCAGTAATTGATTGAAAGTATATATTCATATTGTATTCATATATAAAATAGCCATACTTATATATATGACATGAACGTAATGTTCTACTTTAAAAATATATTTCAAGCAGCTTATAATATAAATTTTTTTTTATCTTTAACCCACTTTACCGTCTCAGAAGTACAAGAAATGTTATGAAATCATAATGATCACTGCAAGGAAATTCCCACTTTTTATTTAAGCTGGAGCTCCCCATATGTCCCTTTTACAGCATCTCAGAGAGTGTTGATGGAGTGAGGGACTGTGTTCCTCACTCATTTTCACATTTCACATTTTCATATTATCCTCCTGCCATTTGAAACACTCTATCTTGGGCTCTCAGGACCTCCTATTCTCTTCATGTTTCCAAAGGCATATTTTAAGGAGTTGTGTTTTTTATTTCGTTCTTTAATCCTGAACATATGGAAAGTTTTCAGTTGGCGTTTTTTGTTTTTTTTTCCCAAATCTCTCAATATTAACTTTTGAAACTTTGGGTTTTTTTGTTTTGTTTTGTTTTGTTTTACCATGAGTAATGCACTTTGCTTATTTGAATTAATAAGGTAAAAAAATAAAGTAAAGCTAAGCCATGACAGCTAATGATTATTTTTCAGGAAATATTTTCTATCTAGTGGCATTAGAGAGTCAAAAATTACATATCTTCTATTTCTAGCATTTATGCATCCCTTCATTCATTTAATGTAAAATAAATTAGTAAGCATTCACTATGATTACTGTGGCTCAGCAATTCTGCTAGAAACAGGATGGTGAGGCAGGAGATCAAGTATCTCTGCTTTAAAAGAGTTTGAAAATAAACAATAAACATATATGCAAATGTGTATATATGTTTATATAACCAGTAATGAATGTTAGACAAAGGAATAACTATCTATAGATATATGTATACATCTGCATATTTATTCTATATTTATAGATTCCTTTTTCTAATATTCATTGAATGTATGCTATTTGCAATATATATATTAAGTTTATGAACACAATCTTCCATGAAGTTATTAGAAACACATTCTAAAGTCTACAAATGGGACAGATATAAATTTTTAAATGCTTTACAAATGACCTTAGTACTTTTTTTATGACTTGTGAAAATATGTACTTAGGTGCATGAAAATAAGCCTGTCACTGGCCATGTGATTGGTTGTTCAAAGTGTCATTCTTAAATTCTTGGTAGAGAAGGTAGATAAATATTAGGAAGACATTTTTCTAAATAAAATTAGAATGATCACAATTTACTTCTCTCCAGAAAGGAAGAGAGAATTAATGGCCTATTAAACACTAAACCTACAAATGATATAAACTTAATTAATTATGTAAATACTACAGGCCCAATGCACGAAATTTGTGCAAGGGACTCAGCCCTCACAGCCTCGGCTTCATCTGAAAGGTCGTCTGGATGGTTGTCTGGAATGTTGTACGGATGGTCGTTGGGCTGTTCAGTCTAATTAGCATAATAGCTCTTTATTATATAGGATTATGCATATGTTTATATATTATGTACATTTATATCTGCACAGGCAGCAGATATTATCTCAGATTAATGCAAGCAAACAGTAAAATTTTCTTTAGTTTCTATGTTTCATTGCATTACTATCTGAATGTGTTTCTATTTAAACCCCATTTTATACATAAGCCTGATTTTCATATTGTATTTGATTTTCAAACACTTAAATAATACAATGGGTTAAGCTAAGGGCATATTTAAAGTTTTCCTTTGGAGAAAATGGTGTTAAACCATGAACATATTTAAATAGTACAGTAAACTAGCGTAACTGCCTTCACTTAATAACACTCGACTAATTAAGGCGATTGTGAAGGTCGCCAACACAGATTTCAAGTTCATATGAAAATACAGATGTGCAATGCTAACAACGTTCACAGTTTCTTTAGAAACATGAAAAGCAAATTTATAAAACCTCCATAGTCAGTAAAGGATAACATATACTTTTGAAAAACCAGCTTTCTCAGAAACACTTTTTCATTGTTTCCTTATCTTGTGATGGTTAATTTTATGTGTTAACCTAACTGGGCAATGGCATGCCCAAATATTTGGATAAACATTATTTCTCAGTGAGTCTGGAGGGATTAACATTTGAAGTGGTAGACTAGTAAAGCAGATTGCTTTCTGCAGTGTGGATGGGCTTCATTCAGTGAGTAAAGGAGAATTATCTCTCTCTGCCTGATTGTCTTTGACCCAATATTCTAATCTCCTGCTTGGGTCTGGGCTTTGGATTGGAATTTACATCATCCAATCTCCTGGCTCTCCGGCCTTCAGACCGGATCATAGCTAAGAGTAAATCTCTCTCTGTCTTTCTTTCTTTAAATATATAGATATATAATTATGCAATATTCAAGTTGTATATATATTCTCCTATTCGTTCTGCTTCTTTGGAGAACCCAGAATAATACAAGCCCCATATTACAGACCTCTCAGAGGAGAGCATACATTTACTAAAGTCATCATATGATATAACCAAATTTCAAAATATTCAAACTACCAAAGATAATGACAGTCCCCGGTTTCATTTTTTTTAAATATATTTTATTGATTTTTTACAGAGAGGAAGGGAGAGGAATAGACAGTTAGAAACATCGATGAGAGAGAAACATCGATCAGCTGCCTCCTGCACACCCCCCACTGGGGACGTGCCCACAACCAAGGTACATGCCCCTGACCGGAATCGACCCCGGGACCCTTGAGTCCGCAGGCCAACGCTCTACCCACTGAGCCAAACCGGTGCTGGCCCCGGTTTCATTTTTGATAAAGTAAATGATCTCTTCTCCATTGAAGATAAAGCAGTAATTGTGGTTTGATTTAAATTAAAAATTAAAATTGTACAAACAATATAGACATGACAGTTATATTCCTATTGTAGAGATTTCTATATTTCCAAACTAAAAATTTAACTTTATCATTTTTAGTAAGATTCAACAGAGAGAAAATGTTTTTCTATAACACACACTAAACTCTAAGCAGCACACATATTAAGTATCCAATCCCCACTGTCAAGTTTGCTTGAGGAACCACACTTTTCTTCTTGTGTTAACTCAACACACACGTTTCAGGTGACTCAGCAGAGACTGACGCCAACCCCCACTGCATTTCTGGGTTCTCATTAGCAAGAGTCAGTCTTGGTAAACCCTGGTAATTTCAGGAGTTTGTGTTTCATTCAGGAATATGGGCATAATCCCATTAGTGCCTGACATCAAACTGATAGATTTATAGGTTAGCCGTTAGTAAATAATATGAAATACTCTAATAAAATTCAAGAAAAAAAATGCATTTCATTATTAGGTATAGGGTTGTGTCCTCCTTCCCTATAGATATAAACAAATACCTATCTTGCTTCAGTAGCTTCTACTGCCTTCTTAGAGGAAGAGGGCAGCCATCCTGGGTCTGAAATTCACATAGAAGCAGGCAGAATCAAGAGAACCACGCAGAAATAGATCTAGAGACCTGAATGCCCTCTACCTGGAGATCGCAACGCCTCTGCTGTTTTTGTTATGTGAAATCGGGCATGGTCATGCATTACCCTTCATTTTAGTATATTTTTATTCTGAAATTTTGTTTCTTGCAGCTGCAAAAATACTTTGGAAATAATAGATTATGATATTGTATTATGTCAAGGAGAGTTAATAGGGAGAATGTGCCTAACAAGCTGATTATCAGAATGAGGAAAAAGCAATATCCATGTATTTCAGAGCCCATTTCCCATATTGGAAGCTCTCCAATGACTTTAGACTGGCATGAATGTGCCTTTGTCCAAAATGGACAGTCATTCCCCCCAAAAATATACATTTCATAGAATTTTGTATCTGGAAGGAAAACTAGAGAACATAAAATCTCTCTCTTGCTATGAAAGTAAACATGTCTTCTTGTCATTAAAAATAATGAAATGAGATAAGTTTTTCACATGAATTTAGAAATACATATTTTTTTCATGGTAAATTGAAATTGTCATTATATAATGACCCTTTTTAAACCTGCTAATGTTATTTTTGCTTTAAAGTCTATTTTAAGACTGTAATATAGTCACAAAGGGTTTCTATTATTTTTTATATTTTCTAATTTATCTTTATTGTTGAAAGCATTACGGATGTTCCCTTTTATTCCCCATTGACCTCCTCTACCCCACACTGGTAGCCCCCTACCCAAGCCTCCACCACACTATTGTCTGTGTCCCTGGGACATGCATATCTATCTATCTATCTATCTATCTATCTATCTATCTATCTATCTATCTATCATCTATCTATCTATCTATCATCTATCTATCTATATCTATCTATCTATAAAAGCCTAAGCAACTATTGGACCATTCAACCATTCAACCTTTTGAACTGTAGCTATGACGTGTTTTGCTTTCTCCTCTGGAAACCTCCATGCTTCTATACTAATGCTTCTAAAACTTTAATATCAAGTTTAATCGAGTTGTTCATCTCAGTTTACACATGGTCTCATCACTCAGGTAGCCACAGTGCCGAACAGAGCATGGCCTCTTTGGTTGCTCTTTCTTTTCTTTCAAACTCTGTTTCTTCTTGAATCTATTTGCCTTCTCCAGTTGGAAGCTTGGGAGGAGGAAATGGAAGAGGGATAGAGATATTTGCTGTACTTCTTTTGAAATCTTTGGCAAACAGCCACAGATTTATTTTTGTAGTCAAGTAGAAGATGAAATATCGGAAAAATCTTTTAAGCCAGCTTTAATAAAATGTATGCTTCCCAGTTATAACCTATAGTACCGTACTCAAAGAAAAGATGGTGTGCAATAACACCTGTATAGTATTGTATGTAAAAGTGGCTTCATTAACTGCAGTAATTTTAAGGGGGAAAAAGAGCACACACTAAATTGAAGATAAACTTTCCTATCTTTGAATGCTCATAGGAAATTAAAAACCTTGGGTAAGTCCTTAAAATTTACTCTTAATTTTCTTTCTAATTGAAAGAAACATTTTTAGATCAGGTGATTATACTAGATCAATATACAAATATTATTTTGCTGCCATAAATTACCTTTATGCTTACAGTGGAAATATATCCTTCATTTTTATAATAGTATGAAAAATGAAATCTGAACCTCTTGAATAACCAACATAATTTGAATAGCTAGGAGACATGACCATGCAATAAATATACACTAAATGTTGTTTTGAGTTTATTTTGTCCCTTCCTCTCTTGTTTAGATAATTAAAAATACTATGTGCATAGATATCAAGAGAAAAACATGAATGCTATCAATAAATTGGTTCCAGTACCTGGATTCTAAACTTCAATTATAGTAAAAAGAATATTTTGGGCTCTCCAAATTGACTTGACACAGCAAATTGCCCCCCTTACAAATAATCTTAGTCTTGTTATTCATTTGAAATTAGCAAGATTGAGTTTTCTTTTAATATTAAAGTACTCATTAAATACTCCATCAATTTAAGTATCTATTAAAATGAAAAGAAAGAGTGGAGATAAATTTATGCAGCTAAGAATAATTTCAAATGTTTTAACATCAGAAACCAGGTGAGAGCTCTTGTTAAGTTCATATGAAACATTTTAATGCTTCTAATATAATTGCCATTTTTAAGGGCACATCAAATTGAATGCCAATGGCCTTGTTCTATCTTCATTTTTGTTAAAATCCAGACTTCAAAATTAAAAATGAGTAAAAGCAAAATTAAATCCAGCTAGGCTTATATTTTTAAAATTCTACTTTATTTTCATAAATCTTAAATTAGTGATTTACTTAAGAATCTTACAAATATTAATAAAATTCCCCTATACATACTCTCAGGTGAATTTGAGTGTAGATTCTATCTAATATATGTATTTTGTTTTCATATGAATTTCTAAATATCTTAAACTCTCTGATAATATGAATGAGATTATATACATGTTAAAACTTTGTACTTATTTTATTGAGTGCCAAATGAGATAAAAAGAAATAGTATATTAGATTACTTGTCTAAAATGGAATTGCAGTAAAACTGAGAGGGATACAGCTATGTTTACTTCTGTATTGCTTATTATTGTCAATATTTTGAGATTTGTCAAAAAATAAATGAATGAGAAATATACAAACATAATATTTTCTGAATTTCTGTGAACATGTGTAAAGTGAAGACTCTGAGAGTTACGTATTTCTAAAATGAGTGTGATATCAAAGTCAGGCATAAGGTCATGAACTCTGCACAGAAATTAATGTTGATGTCCAAACTCATTTCTTTACTGCTCCTTCTCCATCATTCTCAGAGGATGGCTTTGCAGGCCCATTGGCTTGCTTCTGATTCGGTGCCATCTTTAGGACAAGAGAATCTTTCTGTGAGACTATTTGTAATCCTCCCTTTACTAAACACACCCACATCAGAGCCATTTAATCTGTTTTCTTGCCACTTTTTTTGCCTTTCTCTTGGTATTTATGTTCTGTTGCTGCTATAACAAAGTATACAAACTTAATGACTTAGAACAACATACATTTATCTTCTTACAATTCTGGGGACCAAAAGTCCTAAACTGACCTCCTGGAGTTTAAGTCAAGGTATCAGCATCAGCAAGGTGCCAGTCCCTTCTGGAGGAGCTGAGGGAGAGACTGTGTTTGTCCTTTCTTGCCTGCATTCATGGCCCCCTTTCATCTTTAAAACAGCAATGGTCTCTTGAGTCTCACATCCCATCATTCTAAATCTTTGGCATCCCTTTATCATTTATAAGTACGCTGGTGGTTATATGGAGCCCATGTAGATTCTGAGGCTTAGGAAGACACCTAGAGGCAGGACATTATTCTGCCTACCAGACTGCTACACAGGAAATCACCACTATTTTGTTTTTCCAAACTCTCCCAGTTTCACAAAGGAATCCCATTCCCAACCATAATGACTCTCTCTTTTGAGACTGCGCATATTGTATTATCTGCAATTTCTCCTCTATTTTTTAATTTTTTTTACTACCTACTTCACTCCTATCAACACTCCTAGAAATGTAGGGTTTGGAAGCAAATGCCAAGACTTAAGACTATTCGTGATTTTATTCGGCCTCATATCGTTCACTTGAAAATGGGCAAAGAAAGAAAAAAATTGGAAACATAACAGTCAGGAAAACATAAGTTAGTATCTCAAAATAGCATAGAATCATATATGTTAGTATTTAGGGAACCTGAAAATGCTTGTCCCAAGACATAAATGAAGTTGTGTAGCAGCAATTCATGCAAAAATACTAAAACCTATCAAGAAGATAACTTTAGCACCAATTATGTTAAAAAAGATGTTCTCATTAGTTAAAGCAGAGTTGAAAGTAGAGCACTTCACATCATGCCGATAATGAATATGGGCAATCAAGTCCCTTAAATAAATTTACATATTACACAAATTATTCACCTCAATTATCAATTTGGCCTGTTGTCTTTAGATGATCATTCAATTCTCATGTGTGCAATTTACCTCAGTTAAAACCTGTTATGAATATGATAGAGACAGAGTTTTCTAAATGTCGGTGTATTGAAATCTGTGCCACAGTGCCATTTCTTCTTGGGCATATCATGCTGTTTTACACCTTTTTGTGAACGATAAATTGTTTCCTCTGCCTGAGCCACCATCCTTATTGCAATGGGAACTCACTCCTAGAACCCAGGCCCAGGGACAGCACAGACAAAGTCTTTTCCAAAGTTATTTTTATTGATTAATTAAAAAATCCATCCATAAAATGTATGAAGACCACCAAAAGTCAGAAATGTCTACGTAATTATATCGGAATAATAAATTTTTTAAAGTGTCTACAAAATTAATTTTATGCAAATTAATGATATATTTTTATTCAATATGGGGTCACATCCCTTCATTAGTGCAATGGGAGTTTTTAAATATTTAAGAATAAAATCTATTGCTTTGCAGCTAAACTTAGATCTCCCTCAAAATTCATCTTTTCCCTGTGCAAATGAGTTGCACACAGATAGGAGAATGGAAGGCACACAGGAAGCTACCCGTAAATCAGGTCATCCCATTGGAGAATATAGAATAATTGAAGGATTCACTCTAACTATGTAATTGGAGCAAGATATGGAAATGTTCCATTTGTTAATAACTGTAGTACATTTTACATGTCCATAGCTAACACTCCCAGTTAAAAGATAAGTCTTTAAAAACTCTATATCTCTGTTATGCCCAGATTTCAAGATCCCCAAGAAAACCACACCAGGGAGCCAGTCCGATGCAAAAGCAGAAGGTCCTTTATTGAGCTAGCTAACTCGACCCCGCCCTCCGGCAGCGATCGGAGGCAGAGTGCCACCCGTGAGAAAATCAGGGCCTTTAATAGGGGGGTGGAGTGAGGGGAGGGGAGCTGACTGTGGACCTGCCGATTGGCCAGGCGCAAGTCGGGTCTTGTTACACAGGATGTGGTCATCTCTATGGCGCGCATGTTCCTTGATTGTCATTGGTTAGTTTAAAGAAATCCCGGCTTCCGGGACGA
>NW_006293386.1:107064-112122 GCF_000327345.1 Myotis davidii | reverse complement strand
AAGGTAGTGTCTTTTTTTTAAAAAAAAAAAAAACACAACCATACTGAACATGCTTGAAAAAAAAGTGCTACATTTATAAAAACTAGGGATTTTTAAAAAGCATTTAGTAGAGGTACTAAAAATAATTGCTAAAAACATGTGTAGGCGAGACAACTGTGAAAGATCAGAAACAAATAAAAACAAAATTATCTAGGAGATACTGTATTTAGACATCTTTGTGTCTCTAAGTTTTCACTTCCCTTAAAATAACTAAAAATGTAAATTGTAGAAGGTACACTGTGAGTATGTTTTACAAAATAAAAGTGATCGATACCTATCCTAATAGGAATAAGAAAAAATATAAACTAGTTAATAGTAATAAAAATAATTCCATAAGAATGTTATGTGAATTTTTGTGTACTTTAAAATTTTAAAACATACATATATGCTTGTTTAAACGCATAAATAATTACATGCATTTTTGTGTTATCTGTTTCAAAATGAATGTCTTCCTTTGAAATTTTGATAAATTTCTAGCTACACACACCAAGATTCAGCACTATTTTATTCCTGCTTTCCTTCATCATGTTCAAATGCCACATACTCTTCTCAAGATCCACTCATCTCCTCATCAACCTCTTAAAGCAATTCTGAGATTTTTATTCCTGCATCCGTACATTAGATTAACCTATACTTAGATAAATTTCTTGCGTGCTCTGTATTTTCACTACACTTTCTTTTTGCCTAGATACTACCTTCAGGCAGGGCTCATATACCTATCTTTCCTTCTCTACATAAAAATAGAATGCATTTTTTTATTTATAAAAGGAGAATATAGATTTTAAAGAAAGTGAAAAAGGCATATGAAGCAAAAATAAATGTTGAGCTAGAAAATTATCTTTATCCTGGTAAAAGGTTTATTCCAAAAATGTGCAGAGCTAACTCTTTTGTTTAACATTGGGCCTCAAACAGAATTTTTAGTTACTTATTGCTGCAATAACAAATTACTACAAATTTATCAGTTGGACATAACACCCATTGATTCTCTCACAGTTCTGAAGGTCAGGGCCCCAGTGCAGCATGGACAACTGTGTCCTCTGTTTAGAGTTTCATAAAACTGAAATCAAGGTGTGAGCCATGCCGCATTCCTTTCATGAGCTTCTAGAGCTAGACCCACTTCCAACATCTTTCCGGTTGTTGGCTGAGTTCAGTTCCTCAGTATGGTTGTAGGACTGAGGTCCCCATTTCCATGGCAGCTGTCAGCCAGAGTACAGTCTTGGCTTGGAGATGCTGTCACATTTTTTTTTTCATGCTTTCCATGGAGCCTCTAACCAGAAGCAGCAAGTCCGGTCTCTCTCTCCATCTGACTCCTCCTCCTTTTGCTACACCTCACACCTCCAGCCAAAGGAAGTGCTCTTTTAAAGGCTCTGGTGCTTCGAATCGGGTCATTCAAACAATCCAGGATAAGCTCCTTATTTTAAGGTTCATAACCTTAATTGTATTTGCACCCCCCCTCCCTTTTTAACTATGATGTAACATTCATAGGCTCCAAGGATTAGAACTGCGATGTTTTGGGGGCAATTATTCAGCCTGCTATATCACCCACCAAGTTCCTGGTGGGGGGGCGGGGGGGGGAGATACTAAGGAAACACAATTGATTAATTTTACCTTTCAAATAAAAAAAAAAATCTGCTCACACACGTGCATTCACATACACAAATACAAACCCACATGTTTCATTATCTGTGCCTGACTCAAAGTGTTACTTCTCATAATGATAGTGACAACTCACAGCATTTTTGTTTTGTTTTCCTCTGTGTTTGAATATTTTAGGGTTGTGTGTGCATGTATTTGTTTTCAATCACAAGAGAATTTGAAATAAGATAACAAGCATAACTTAGATATTCAAAGACAATTGTTTTTTATTTCCTTCATTTTCCTTAAAAGTTGTCACTTTCTTTCAACATACTTGAGCCAAAGACCACAAGAAACACCTGTGGTTAAAGAAAGTGGATTCGTCACTCTTGCAGGAAGAGAGAACACACACTATAGTGAAACTTAAGGGGTCTCAGTATGAAGGTGTCAGAAGTAACCTATGAGTAGATGTTGGGTAAATTGGGGGAGGGTGTAACAAAGCAAGGGGTCCCTCTAGATTGTATGCTGTCAGAAAGTGGAGGTAAATCTGTAATTGTCTATCTCAATAAAATTTATTTCTAGAAAACAGAGACTAAAACAAGGATTAAACTGTAATTATTTAAGAAATATTTATTTTTCTATGAAAGTGAGGGAGGAGTTTTATATTTTACAGATTTAATAATTATCTTGCTTTCATTTGTGCTTAGACAAAATTATGAAGTGGCCTCTGTTTTTTGCTTTTTGTTTGTTTGTTGTTGTTTTTTAAAACCTCACCCGATGATATTTTCCGTTGATTTTTAGGGACAGTGGAAGAGAAAGGGCAAGACAGAGAGAAACACATTGATTGGTTGCCTCCTGCACGCATCCTGACCAGGGCCTGAACCAGGGAGGACCCTGCAACCAAGGTATGTGCCCTTGACTGGAATTGAACCAGGGACTCTTTGGTCAGCAGGCCGACGCTATCTTCTCAGCCAAACCGGCTAGGTTTAGAAGGCTAGAATGCATGAGACCAGCCTAATAGACCAACAGAGCATACAAAACACATTTGGATCTTAATAATGTCTTGGAATTAAAGATCCCTGGAATCACGTGGCCTTAGGACTTTCTCTCAAGTGAGCTAATGCAGTTTACTTATTTCTAAACCTTTTCAGTAAATTCTTGGCATTTGTAGCTGAAAGTATCCTGACTTATCTGTCCCTCTTTATTATTATTTATTTCTGGCAGATTTTAGAAAATGTTGTCTATCTCTTGTATGTGAACATTTAGAGAAAAAAGGGAAATAAAATAATGAACAGAGAAAAGAAAAAAATGATGGAATTTAAAGTTGTCAGAAAAGTCTTTAGGTAGAATATGAGAGCAAGGATTGTGTTTGATAGATGAGAATGTAGAGAGAAAATGAGAGAATGAGAAAGCTATAAGTCTGACTGAAAAGCCTGTTTTGACAACCCATCACAGTACATTTTAAAAGTATTGCTTATATGTCAATGTGGCCTATTTTCATGTACTGAAAGAATTATACACTATCTCCATTACTCTTAGTTGGTATTTCAGAGCTTTTGAAAAGCTAAAATCTGTATATCCCAGAATGTGTATAACATTTATCACATTATAGATTCTAGTCTATATTTTCACACTAATATTGATGCTTTATTTGTTACAGACCAACATTTATTATGGAAAAAATACAATGCTAGGTACACTTTGAGAACAAAGATATAACACTCAATTTTTTTCTCATGGGAGAATTCCCAGTAATGAGAAAACTAGAGAGAAAAAAAAAGCAACAAGACTTTTGTTTTTATAACCATAAACATGTTTAGTGAGTCTCTGAAACAAATAAAATTTTGGAAAATTTTAATATATGAGAAAAATAGTAACATATGATTTGAGCTACATTTAAGACTTCCTTTTGTCACTTGTTTATACACCATATCTCAGCCTATATGCATTAATATTATTTTTAGCATAGCACCATCTTTATTAATAAATGCATTAAATTAATGTCATAATCAACACTTTTAAAATTAAGTTGATGTTTTCTTGCATAAGAATTTGCATTTATTTGTATCCTAAGACAGATTCAAATTGGAATAAGTTAGATTACATGTAAGATAAAAACAATTAGCAATTTTTCTGGTCATTGGCAATTAATTTTGTTGTTTTCTTGAACTTTTATCATTGACCATTTAACTTTCAAAATTATAGCTATGTTTTATTGATGTCACATAAAATAGTAATAAGCCATAGGTTGTTTCATATGAATGTCTGAAATGCTATTACATCATATTTTTATTTCTAAGTATTATTTCTTTATTCAAAACATATGTATGTTTATGGAAGAGATTATGGCAATATATGCATCTTCATGATACAATAGATTTAAAATAATACTTAGAGTACTGCATATGAAAAATTATGTGATTATGCAAAACAATGCAAGTTACTATCTGCTCTGACCTGTTAGAGTATCTCAGTTACTTGTTCACTTGACTTTTATGTTAACTTTTTAAAATAGTAGTCTTACTTCTTGTATTTGTGCTAATAGTCTACAACATTTTTCTTTATTCATATGCTTTGGAAATTTATTTATGCTGATATAGGTATCTTAGGTCAAACATTTTAACATGATTGATAATTTAAGCACTTAAATAATCTTCTTCAGAAATCACTTAATAAATGCTCTTTGGCAGGTATAATTATTCACTTGCATAAAGGTTTCTCAATGATTTACACCCAAAAGAAGAAATTTTATGGTTTAGGTTTATGCATATTTCTAAATATTGAGGAAAAAAAACCAAACTAGTATGTTATTTCTATTTACATTCTCAGAGTATAAATTTTATTTCTCAAAAAACTTTTCAAAATTAAAAGCAATTTGTAAACAATTTCAATTATAACTAGATGCAAACACTGTAGATAAATATTTATAAATTAAATCCCTTTGATTTTTCTATACTTGCTTTATGTTGAAGTAAAGTTTGGATCTAGGTAAAATTCATGGGGTATCGTTTACTTCCTTCATAAGATTATAGATGTTACTCATCTGAATTCTGGTACCCAATGTTTCTATGGAGAAATATGACTGATAATTTAGTAGGCGGCTAATATTCCTTTGCTATTTATATAGAAAATCTGATTTTTCTGCCTATTTGCTTATTTGATTGAAGCTGAACAATTAATAAATGTATTTTAATATTGTCTCCTCCAAATCAACTTGAGTAGAAGATATTCTAATACTCATATTTTCTTTAAGATTTTTTTCTCTTATTCTTTTCACTATTTTATGTTCTCTCATTCAGGACCATTATTATTATTATTATTATTATTACTAGAGGCCCGGTGCACAAATTCATGCACCAGTGGGGTCCCTTAGCCTGACCCGTGGAATCAGGCCGAAACTAGCTCTTTGACATCCCCCAAGGGGTCCCAGATTGCAAGAGGGAC
>NW_006293386.1:105219-106612 GCF_000327345.1 Myotis davidii | reverse complement strand
GTGGGCCAGCCGGGAGGGGACTGCAGGAGGGCTCCAGGGCATGCCCAGCCAGTCTGACTCAGTCCTGATCAGCTGGACCCCAGCAGCAAGCTAACTTACTGGTCAGAATGTCTGCCCCCATTGGTCAGTGCACATCATAGCGATTGGTCGACCGGTCGACTGTCTAACCCAGGGGTGGGCAAACTTTTTGACTCGAGGGCCACAATGGGTTCTTAAACTGGACCGGAGGGCCGGAACAAAAGCATGGATGGAGTGTTTGTGTGAACTAATATAAATTCAAAGTAAACATCATTACATAAAAGGGTACGGTCTTTTCTTTCAATAGTTTTATTCATTTCAAATGGGCCGGATCCGGCCCATGGGCTGTAGTTTGCCCATGGCTGGTCTAACCCCTGGTGGTCAGTGCATGTCATAGCAAGCAGTTGAGTGGCCTTAGCATATCATTAGCATATTACACTTTGGTTGAATGGATGATTGGATGACCAGACACTTAGCATATTAGGCTTTTATTATATAGGATTATTACCTTTTTTTTCTTCATTAAATCTATTGGAGTGGCATCCTATCTAATAATAGACAAACATGGTAATTAACCATACCCCCCGATACGCTTCCCATTTGCTAATCAGGACGATATGCAAATTAACTTCCAACCAAGATGGTGATTAACTGCCAACAAAGATGGCGGTTAATTTGCATACATAGGCACAATCATGGGAGGCGAAAGGGATCCAAAACCTAGGTGGCAGGAAAGAGGTGGGGGGCGCCTTTGCCTGCCCCCCAGAAGGTGATCGCCATTGGAAAGCCTGGCGGCAGGCAAGGCAACAACCCCAGGTCAGGGGTGCCGGCTGGCCTGCTTCCCCATGATCGCCATGGCGATTGAAGGCAGAGAGAGGCAAGGCACAGGCCAGCCGGCACCCCCGGAAACCCTGGGGCTGAGGGTGCCGGCTGGCCTGCTTCCCCAGCACCTGAGATGCAGAGATTAGGGATGAAATGACTTTTCCCAACCACATCTGCAAATACCCTGGCGAAGGCATCACTGAAGAGTTCGCAACAACTCTCTTACTTGGCAAGGAAGAAAACAGCTGGCAACGGAAACAATCCCTTACATCAAAGTTAAGGTCCCTCTGAGTAAAAAAGAGTATTTCCAACGTAAAGGAGGGAGCAGGCAAAAATAATAGGTTCTCATGGCTTCCACTAAAGTTTGAGCATATGACAGAGTCAAAACGAACATACAAATTGAAACAGACAGTGGACCTTCAAATGACCCGAATCAACTGTCACTGTTTGTTCCAATAGCAGCAATACTTATGTGATAATATAGTTTAACAATCATACAAAACAAGTCACATGATAAGAGGGGTTCGGCTTCTAAAGTAAATTGAATATGTTC
>NW_006293386.1:81065-103654 GCF_000327345.1 Myotis davidii | reverse complement strand
GTCAGTTGGAGGTGATCAGGACGGCGGGGAGGGGGGCAGTTTGGAGTGAGCTGGCCAGCAGGGGGACAGTTGGGAATGAGCAGGCCAGTGGGGAGGGAAGGTAGGGGCGAGCAGGCCAGCAGGGGGGGCAGTTTGGGGTGATCAGGTTGGAGGGGGGGGCATTTGGGGGCAAGCAGGTCAGCAGCAGGGGCAGGGGCAATTAGGAGCAAGCAGACCAGCAGGCAGAGTGGTTAGAGGCAATCAGGCAGGCAGACAGGCAGGTGAGTGGTTAGGATCCAGCAGTCCTGGATTGCGAGAGGGATGTCCGACTGCCGGTTTAGGCCTGATCCCTGTAAACTGGCAGTAGGACATCCTTCGAGGGGTCCCAAATTGGAGAGGGTGCAGGCCAGGCTGAGGAAAATACCCTCCCCAGTGCGTGAATTTCGTGCACCAGGCCACTAATTGGTTAATAAAATTATATAGGTTTCAAGTGTACAATTCTATGATACATCATTGCATTGTGCGTCCACCATCCAAAGTCAAATAATCTTCCATCACCATATATTTGACCCCCTTTCCTTTACTACCTCAACTTCCTTCCCTCTGGTAACCACCACACTATTATCTGTACCCACCACAGTTGTCTGTGTCTCTGAGTTTTTGTTTGTTTTCCTTGTTTGTCCATTTGTTGCTTTTAGTTTTATATCCTCCATCCTTGTGAGTGAAATCACAAAGCTATTGACTTTTCTGTCATATGTATTTCATTTAGCATAATATTCTTCTTTTTTAAACTTTGCTTTTAGTTTCTTTTTTAAATATATTTGTATTGATTTCAAAGAGGAAGTGAGAGTTAGAAAAAGATAGAATCATCAATGGTGAGAGAGAATCACTGATCAGTTGCCTCCCACAGGCCCCCCACTGGGGACAGAGCCTGCAACCCAGGCACGTGCCCCTGACCGGAATCAAATCAGGGACCCTTCAGTCCGCAGGTTGACGCTCTGTTCACTGAGCCAAACTGGCTAGGGCTAGCATGATATCCTTAAGGTCCATCCACATTAGAGCAAATGGAAGCATTTCATCTTATCTGATGGCTGAGTAGCATTCCATTGTCTATATGTACCACATTTTCTTTATCCAATCATCTGTTGAAGGCCACTTTGGTTGTTTTCATGTCGTGGTCACTGTGAAAAATACTGCAGTGAACATAAGGGTGCATATATCTTTGCAAATATATGTTTTCAATTTTTTGGGGGGATTGATACCCAGAAGAGGGTTTGCTGGGTCATATGATAACTCTGTTCTTAATAATTAACTCTTCCATAATGGCTATAACCAGTTTATATTTCCACCAACAGTGAATGAAGTTCCCTTCTTTTCCACCACTTCTCCAACATTTGTTATTACTTGTCTAGTTGATAAAAGCCATTCTAGCAAGTGTCAGGTAGTATCTCATTGTAGCTTTGATTTGCATTTCCTTTATAGCTAATGATGTTGAGTATCATTTCATCTATCTGTTGGTCATTTGTATGTCCTTTGGGGAGAAAAGTTTCTGTTCAAGCAGGGGCATCATTTTCTGTGCACATTGAAACTTCTTTTTGCAATATAATTGGAACTTTGAATTCTGCAATTAATTTATTTATATTTATTTCTTCTGGCCTTTTCCTAACTTTTGGCATGGCTTTCAATAGGTATTTCAAATATTCTTAGATTTTTTATTGTTATATTAATTTCTATACTCTTTTTACTCTTCTCTATTATTCCTTTAATATGTCACTGTTTTTTTTAGAAGAAAGTCTCATCATTGAGCTGTTGCTTTGTTACTTTTTATTTTGTTTTGCTCAATAATATAATTCTGCCATAATTCTGTTGAGTTATAGATTAGAATTATTTTTTCTTTGAATAATCCTTTTCTGATATATTCTTCACCTTTCTCATGTTATGTATAATTATATTTTGGAGAATATTACTTATGTTCAAATATAGGCAGAAATTTACAGCTTCTTGAAGGTAAATAAAGAAGAGAAAAAGAACTGAGAAGTGTCCTTGTCACATTCTTGTTTTTTACTTTAAGTACTCTCCCATCAAATAGGTTGTTTTCTTAGCAGTGCATTAGTGCCTTTCAGAGGTTGGTGTTCCCAAGGTTGGTGCTACACAAGTAAAGCCATTAAAATCACAAGGTCACTTTGTGTTCGCTGCATGTCTCTGCTTGCCTTCCATTTTTTAAAACATTAGACTGTGTTCCTAAATTGAAAATAGAAATTGCATTTAAGTATGGTGTTTACCTTTGTACCATTTTCTATTCTCTATAGAAAAATGTCTAATTTTCTGATTTCATCAAGTTCCTAGGACACTATTTTAATTAATGGCATTTTCGATGGTCTTTTTTTATGGGGAATAATGATTTCTGGAAGATTGTTCATATTCTTTTAGGTTACATCAGGTTTTTTGCTCGTTTTCTTTTTACACATCTTTTTCTCTTTTAGCGCAACTATTACAGAATTTGGCAAGAATGCTCTAGAGCTTAGTTCCTTGAGCTGTTTGTTTAATGGGACATTTTTCTTTTAGATGTTGAGGGTTTTTTGCAGCTTTTTGTGGGTTTCAAGGAAGACAGATGAAGTAAAAATTACTTTAGGCAACCATATTTTACAGAATTTCCAAACACCAACTTTGAAAAAGTTTTTCCCCCTAAATTTCATAGTAGAGAGCAACCTATAATAAATAATTGAGAAAAAAAACCTTAATTTATTCATACATGTGCAACAAGAAACAAGGCTATGAGTGATTGTACACAGTGACACTGTACACTGCCTTTCTCAAGATGGAAATTCAAAACCAAGTTTAATGCTACTGGATATCTTGCTAACAAAATTATAGTCAATTTATGATGTGTTTGGTGCCTAAAAATTGTATCTAAAGCCTTTATATGAAGTAAAAATTAAACATAGCAAAACATTAAATGAGGAAAATACTATATATGCAGCTATAAATTCTGAAGGTACATTTTTTAAGTATTGATTTTTTCTTCTCATTATGAGAACCTATGTAAGGGATTTGCTTGCCCCAACTTTTATCCAACCACAAAGGTAGACTGCTGTTAATTAATATTACTCAAACACAAGAGGAAAACTTACCTCAATGCTTTACATTTGCAGTTGAGTTTTACATAACTGAATAGTATGAATGGACATGTATGTGCTGTAGCTTGATCCTTCTATTTTACTTTCTAAATCTCTCTACATTTTCTATAAGATCATAGGGTGTCACTTCAAAAATATGATGAACCCAAACACCTTGTCACATTGTTTATACAACATTTTTGTCTAGAAAAAAACTCAACCTTGAATAAAAATACTCATTTGTGGAAGTCAGGTCTACCTTAGCGGACAATAACTGACTATGCAGATTGGTTCCATTTTAAACTCACAATCTCCAAATTCCATTAGATCCTCAACAATGTCCCAGGTCTATCTTTGTTTTTCCTTCCCTTCTTTCCACCCTCCCTTCCTTCTTTGCTTCCTTCCTTCCCTTCTTGTTTTCTTCTCTCCTTTATCTCCCTCCCTCCTCTCCTTCCTCTTCCTCTCTCCTTCTTCTCTCTTTCTCTCTCATCTTTCCTTTCTTCCCTTTCTCTCTCCTTTTACTATTATTCTTTC
Source organism: Myotis davidii (assembly GCF_000327345.1). NCBI lineage: Eukaryota > Metazoa > Chordata > Mammalia > Chiroptera > Vespertilionidae > Myotis > Myotis davidii. The sequence goes on along the minus strand of NW_006293386.1, from coordinate 100,025 downwards.
AAAACATCTATAGCTGAAACCGGTTTGGCTCAGTGGATAGAGCGTCAGCCTGCGGACTGAGAGGTCCCGGTTTCGATTCCGGTCAAGGGCAGGTACCTGGGTTGCGGGCACATCCCCGGTGGTGGATGTGCAGGAGGCAGCTGATCGATGTTTCTCTCTCATCGATGTTTCTAACTCTATCTCTCTCCCTTCCTCTCTGTGAAAAATCAATAAAATATATTTAAAAAAAAACAAAACATCTATATGCACCTAAAACTCCACTCTAAGGAAATAATTTCCTTTCTTACCCAGAAAGAAACCCTCTGAACCAAGAAACATACTTACACCAGCACAGTTATTCCTCTTTTTATGTTTTTATTATAATATATAATATCACTCTCTTCTCAGGTTGAATCTTTCCACCTAGGTTCTGATTACTGTCTTTGCTTCTTTTCCTATAACTTTACTTTGTTAAATACTTCTTGTTTTCCCTATCTTCAGCCTCAGGCTCTTTGACTCATAAGCTTTTAAGCATGCTCAAATCTATCATCTAAAACAAAATAATGAAATAAAACCCCTGAGGTAGAGAGATGCTGACACATATGTAAAAATTTTCTGGAGAAATCTCCATTCATGTGTATCATAGTCAGGTTCAGATCTATGTTTATAAAATAAAAATAATAATAATTTTGACATGTATCTCTGCCTCTCCTCTTGTAGTTTCTCCCTTAATCAACATCACACCTACCAGATAACTAAGAGATAAAGTGTGGTGTGGTAGGGTATGTAATATGTATGTATATTATAAAATGATATATTAGTACAATGTAATGGATTGTGGAATAAAAAATGATATTTACCTTAAAAAATTCATAATCAAAATAGAAAAAATTTTAACTAATTTACCATGCTATTGATAAAGATATATACTTCCACATGTGTATTTTATGATTAAACAATTCATAAATGTAAATGCTCAAGTAATTTTTCTCTGTGAAGAATTATTTGCATATGTAACTTAAAAATATTCTATATTATATTTTAAATTCTCATAATATCATATATGCTATTTTCTATATAATCTTAAAATACGAATGTTTATTTGGTTATTATTTTTTAATGTAGTATATAAAAATATGCAAGAAAAAGTTAAAAAATAAAGTAAGTCAGAATGCAAGTTGCAACAAAAATAAATACATAAATTTATAAAAATTCCAAGTACAAATGATGCCACTATATAAAAAATAAGCTTTATAAATTTACCTTGTAATATGTGAGCCGGAATGTTTGTATAAATAATATACTGATGAAGGAGAAGCATAACTTTCCTTTGGAGCTGATTGTTTTTTAAACAATACACTTTAAATGATTTTCCCTTACCATCATTGCTCTCCCATTGTTAAAACACTGGTGTAATTACCTATTGAAAAAGCGTTAACAAATTGATTGGTATGCATATTGAAAGGATTTGACAGAGTATGGGGAGCAATGTGCCTGTTTTTAATGCACTAAATAAATTTAATCAATCGACTAAAATTTTAAAACCTGAGGTTAGCTTGCAATTGAGTAAGTGATCAATTAAAAAATCAACTCAAATTTAATATAGTCAATACTGACAGCATCAACTTCTAACAGCAGTTGAATTCTGGACGAGATAAACATATTAATGTGATTTTCAAATGCAAAGCAATCCATTATTTTTAAAAAAAGAGACCTTGAAATAAATGTTTGCAATTGAATATATTTTTAAAGTACAAGTAGTAAGAAAGAAACTTACAAATAACACAGGGCCCAGAAAACTAATTTTACCTGTAGTGTGTAGACAATTCAGAGGCCGGTGTTTTTTGTTTATTGGTTTGCTTTTAAATATTTGAGATACAACACAGATTACTGTCAGGCATACCGTTTTCATTTTTAAACCAAATTTAAATGTTAGATTTCTAGAAGAGCAGGCAATAAAAATTTAGTCAGTTCATAAGTTAGTCAGTCAAACATTGCTGAATATTTTGGTATGCACAGGGATATAAAAGTGAATTTAAAACATTCTTGACTTGCATAATCTAATGAATGCAGACAGATGTTATTGGTAATCACTATACAATAATTAGTGAAAGTTACAAAAAAGTTGGATTGAATGAGGGAAAGTGCTTTCTTTAGGAAGAAAATGAGAAAAATGCATTTCAGGGAAATTCATGCACATGTCCAAAGGCACATAAACATGATTGAATATGACATATTTGGAAAGTATCGAGTAGTTAAGTGTGGCCAAGAAGCAGGATGTGGCCATCCTGGTAGGTAAAACAGTAAAATAGTTAGCTGAGGCAATTGATGAAGACAGTGGTATAACTTCCATCTATAGGCAATCACAAGGCAGGGTACATTTAGTAATCAGGAGAGTGAAAACATGACCCAGGTGTTATTTTAGTTTGTACGTTAGAGAAATAATAATATGAAAAAGATTATTTGGATGGGCATGCTATATAAGCAAGTAAATAATTATGAAGGGACAAGACAAATAATCCTGAGGATTTTCACTAAGACCTGAAGTTTGGGATGGATAGAAGAAGGGATTTTAACAAATATTAAAGTTATATTTCTCTTGTCATCGATATTTTCCCTTCATGTTTTCTGAGTGCTACAGTTAACCCCTATCAACTGTAGACAGCAACGAATTTGAATGAGATATATTTTCAAAATTATAAATAATAAAGGCCCTTTCAAATCAAATGCCCTTTTAAGTATGTCAGTCATTGAGGCAGCTGCATCGGCTTAAATGATTTATATATGTTATTTTTATTTGCCCTAATCTTACGTAAATCTTTTATATGAAAGTGGAAGTTCCGCAGACATCATTGCCTGTCACGGAGTCTGCTTTCTCTGGGCATCAGAAGTGGAAAGGAAACGGTAGCTCTGGATCTCCATCTGTCTGACATGCCAAAGGGAGAGGAACCGAGGGGGCCTTTCGGTATTAAAATGTCAACAGAATGTGCAGCACATTTCTTCACCCTCACCAAAGCAGGAAGATTATTTCCAATTCACTGCCAGACAAGTTCAGCACATTTCTAGGAGACACATTATTCATGATATACAATTCTGATAATATGCATTTCTTCATTACAGCACCACTAGAGCTAAGTGAATAGTTCCTATTCTCACCTCTCCATATTTCTCTTCCTTATTTATCCATAGCCAGTTCCTGGTATTATTAATTAGCCTGTTCCTCTGCTCTGGGCTGTCACTTCCTGGTATTAAAGCCTTCTTTGCTGTTAATAGGAAACACTCAGGTTCTGTTTTTGTCCTCATAAAATTTAGGGATCCAATCATTATCAAAGATTTGACTTCCTTGTTTTTTTGCCCTGTTTTCTTCTTAGTCAAGAACTACACTCACGCCGAAGCCGGTTTGGCTCAGTGGATAGAGCGTCGGCCTGCGGACTGAAAGGTCCCAGGTTCGATTCCGGTCAAGGGCATGTACCTGGGTTGCGGGCACATCCCCAGTGGGAGATGTGCAGGAGGCAGCTGGTCGATGTTTCTCTCTCATCGATGTTTCTAGCTCTCTATCTCTCTCCCTTCCTCTCTGTAAAAAATCAATAAAATATATTTAAAAAAAAAGAAAAAAAGAACTACACTCACTTCTTTATCCCTGAGGCCCTAGATGTGGATTCTGTTTTCACCCAGTGGGGAACTGGTATTTATTAGGTGCGTTCAGGACCCTAGCTTCTCTGAGACAAGTGAGGACTACATTAAGTTCATCCTCTGGCTTTCAATTGAGTATCAGTTTAAATGATTTTGCTTTTACTTTAACACATGAGATTCATTGAAAATCCCATGAAAGGCTGAAACCAGTGTTTTGATCTACCGCACCTCCTGTGGCTTTGCTGTTTCGGCCATTTATATACAGTATTTGGGGGAATATTTGCATATCCATAGTAAAGAAATACATGCATCTGGAGAACAATGACAAAACAAGTCCAATTAACGATGTAACAGAAATATCAAGAAACCATATAAGAATAGCATAAATTGAACTGGGGTTATTGCAGAGAATTCAGACAAAGGCTTTACATCACTAGGAACAAAGCTAATGATATCTGGAAGTAAGAGGACATTGAAATGCTGTTTGGCTTTCTGTTTGGGGTACATTACTCAAAGTGACAGCAATTATGTCTTGGTTTTACTTTCAATGTTTTTCTCCAAGATGTTCAAATATAAAGATATATAATGGCTCATTAGTCACTATTATGTTATTTTTTCATCCTAATTATGTGCATATGTAACTCCATTTGACACTATAAAAAAGAAATTTTTATTTTCCAAATCAATAAGCTTTTAAAAATTATCCCTGCGTTATGTCAAAAACTTCAGCATCTATGTTAAAATGAAATGTTCTTGGATCTATATAATTGAAAATATCACAATGAATTTATACTATAAAAATAAAACAAATATATTCTCACTTAATACTGTTAATATCTCTTAAATATGTAGACTTGTCTAAGCAAATACAAAGTACAAGTAATATTTAATATATTTAAAGAGTAAAAGGCTTTGAATCTTCCAAGATTAAAATTCTGGCCCATGTTAGAATATATCTCTCAATTATAGTTAATCACACATTAAAATTTCAAGTTACTTAAAAATAAGACTCTAGAGCAATGATGGAGAACCTTTTGAGCTCAGTGTGTCAGCATTTTGAAAAACCCTCTTAATTCTGGTGCCGTGTCACATATAGAAATTTTTAGATATTTGCAACCATAGTAAAACAAAGACTTATATTTTTGATATTTATTTTATATATTTAAATGCCATTTAACAAAGAAAAATCAACCAAAAAAAATGAGTTCGCGTGTCACCTCTGACACACGTGTCATAGGTTCGCCATCACTGCTCTCTAGAGCCTTAAGTATTATGAGTTGGATAACTTTCACTGGTATAACTACATAATACATATATGGATCAGGAGGAAAAACAAATACAGAAAAGTATATTCATTAACTTACTGATGAAAATAGCTACAGTAGCCAATCAACTTGTATCATGTATAGATGGAGCCCCCAAAATATTTGTGGAATATTTTAAAACTCTTTGTGCATAGGTAATGATAGAAGAACTGTTAGGTTTGACCAAAGGTCTCCTTCTGTCCTTGGAAAGGCAAGCACTATAAACATAGTTTATTTTTTTGTTTAAATGTTATGGTGGTATTATCTAATGTTATGTTTGTCAAATCGCAGATCTAGACTCAGTGGATCATGAATTCGGTGTAGTGGTTTGTGGATAATATGTTAACACAAAATAAACTAGATAAAATAGGAGAAAGTAGGAAGAAACAAAGTTATCTCAAATATTTAGAATAAGTATTAGTATAGTTCACAGAATTTTAACTTCCGCTTTATATGTGCATTTGTTACTATTTATTTAGCTAGGCTAGTAAAAGCCAGCATGGCCATAATAGTTGTTTATGTTTGGCACCCATTTGAATTGATCATTCAGTTCTGATGCTGGATTCCATGCCATAGGTGATGGTAAATGTCTTCATTACCAACCTTGAATATGATTTATATCATTTTCACATTTATATGCCAAATAAATTCCTTACTGTTATTCATAATCAAAATGTTAGAGCAGACCTGTGACTGCAAATACATTTTTGATGATAATGGAAGGTGCCAGTAGGATTTGTTAAACATACTGTACTAACAAATAACACCTGCTAGTAAAGTTGTTTTGATTAAAATAAATCAACAAAAATTATAATAATTTAAAAGGAAGATTTCCTTTTTAATCATCTAGATGACATATTCCAGAGAATATGTAATAATACTGGTTTTTTTAAAAATAATAGCTTTTTATCGTTTTCTTCAAGTTGAGGTCAACCTCAAAACTTTATGAGAGTCAAACATTCCCATTTTTCTAGTAATTTATGAGGACATAAACTGTATAACTTATGAATAGATAAAATGAGTGAACAAAAGTATTATTATCTCTAGTGTGTCTGCATTCAAAGATTTAACTAAATAGTTATAATACAAGTCAGGTCCTCATACAAAGTATATCCATTATGGACAGGAATTGGGTATTGCCAGCTAGTGCACGTTTGTGGATGGATAAGAACAAAACTGAATAATGTTCTTGCCAGAAGAAAAAGCAGCACAATCTATCTTGTTCTGTTCTGCTCACGATATTGTATAATAATCCTATGCTCTCCCACACTGAAAGGGAGAGATTCCCGTATATATTCAACATTTATGATTCCATTTTGCTTTTTGTAATTCTTAGCCTTAGAACTTTACTGATATCAAAATATTACCTTATGTGTGGAAGGAACATATAAATTTAAGAGTATTATGTATAATGTTATAAATGTTTATTCCTAATAAAATTAACATGTATTTTAGAAAAGGATCCAAATCAATTGTTAAATGAAACAACAATTTTAAATTATAATTCAATTAGAGGCCTGGTGCACAAAACCATACACAGGTGGGGTCCCTCAGCCTGGCCGGCAATCAAGGTTTGATCAGTCGGGGCTGTCTCCTGCCTCGACGGGCCCTGGGCCCATTGGGGTGTGTAGGCCCAGGGGAAGGGCAGGGGGAGGTTGGCTGTGGGAGTCCACTGACCACCAGCGGGCAGCTCCTGCATTGAGCGTCTGCTCCCTGGTGGTCAGTGCACTTCATAGCGACTGGTCAACTGGTCATTCAGTCATTCATTTGGTCATTTGGTTGCTTAGGCTTTTATATATATAGATGTCATTGTTTATTGCAATGGCATTCCCAAAATATCTGGGAACTCTTTGGAAATGAGTAAGACTTCTCCTACACTATCTTCTACACCAGTGGTTCTCAACCTTGGCTGCACATTAGAATCACCTGGGAATCTTTTTAAAATCCTGATTTCTGGGCCTCATTTCAGAGGCCCCCTGGATGAGGGATCCTGGAAATCCGGATTTTTAAAAAGATTCCCAGGTGATTCTAATGTGCAGCCAAGGTTGAGAACCACTGTTCTACACTATTATGAAACCAAGTAGGCCCTTGCAGACTACACAGTCTCCAAAGAAATATTACTCATTATGTATTTACAGTTATTGGATTAAAACTTTGTAATGTGCTATGTTCAATTAATAATAATACAGAGCAGGTTGAGCTATGGAATACATTGTGCTTTTTAAAAAGCTCTAATATGGGAAAAGACAAGTAGTTTGTCCTAATGAATGCATCTAATTGGTGCACTTTATTATAAAACACTGGAGCAGCATTTTTCAAGAGGCAGTTCTATTTGCAACTGGCTGTCTTCAGCATGTCAGGGTGTAATAAATGTGCTGCAGACTAGAACTGCTGATTAGCATTTCTGGAATCACAGGAAGTTAGGAAAAGCTGTTGGCCATTAAAGAAAGAGCTCTTTTAGCAGCCTTCAGAAAGAGAGCTGCAGACCAGTGACCTATGGTTATTATTCTATGTAAGTAACTTCAGGAAGATTTCCTACAATGTATTTGGTCACATATGTGATGAAAAAGGAAGAAAAATGTGAATGAGAAAATTATGATGCATTGTTGTAGGTCAATAATATTTTAGTGTTTCCCACATGGGTATGTTTGAAATGTCTAGAACAAGGGAAATACCTTCACTAATTATATGAAACTAAACTGCACTTTTTAAAATTTATATTTCACAGCAACTCAGAATCAATAATGAGTGTGAATCAGCACTAGGAAAGAAAATGCATTAGATAAGATTTCAGAAGCATTGGTAGTGATGACAAGGCCAAACCAAAAGTCACTTATGAAATAGAGTTTGAGTAGCACATTAAAAGAAAAAAGGTCTTAATTTTTTTCTAATAGACAATATAATAAAATGCAGCCTTAACACAAAATTTTTGAGATACTAGGTAGTTATGATATTTAATATTTAGAATATTAAAATAATTCTAAATATTTTAATAATCATGTTCAAGATATAAAATGTGAGCAAAGACACAAATACTATATTGTTACATATAAATTTCCACTGTTTTTGGCCTACTAGCATATTATTATTAGAAACCTCTTCTATCAACTATTTCTAAAACTAGAGTCTCATAATTTCTCTATTTCTATTCTTAATTTGAATAAAAATTTTTCACACAGTTGCCCTGGCCAGTTTTGCTCAGTGGATAGAGTGTCAGCCTACTACTGAAGTGCTGAGGATTCAATTCTGGTCAAGGGCACTTTCCTTGATTGCAGGCTTGACCCCTGGTCAGACGCATGCTGGAGAGATCAATGTTTCTCTCTCTCCCCATCCCTTCCACTCTCTCTAAAACTCAATTAAAAAATAAACTCCAGTGAGGATTAACAAACAAACTGACAAAAATTTCACACAATGTATTGAAAGGCGGAATTCCTTGAATTTTTAAGACTAAAGCAAACGTGTAAATATTTCTATGTTAAGAAATTACTTTTATTGCAGTCTTCTGAATTAACAATTATGGTAACTTAAAATGCAGTGCATCAGGTATGTGGAAAGAAAAAGTGAACTGAATTACAGATGAATAGTGTCCTATAAGAGAACAAAAATAATCCTAAATAATTAAAAAAAAAAAAAAAAGACTGAAGCATCTTCCAGGTAATTCAAAGGGACAGCACCTGGTTTGTTTGCTTTTCTTGTATTAAACAGTCAAGATCAATCCTATATATAGTGAAGTTTAGAAAGTCATTGCAAACTATTGCTCAGGGAAAAACACGGGTTCAGAGAAACCCTGAGAAGACTTCACAGTGAGAAATAAATTAGCAATCAGTGTCGCAAAAAATACTTTGAAAGCAAGAAGGCATGTTCATATTTCATAGGAGTGTTATTCACAATAACCAAAAGTTAGAAACAACTCATGTACATCAGCACATAATGGATAAACAACATGTGGTATAAATTTATAATAGAATATTATTTAGCTATGAAAAGTAACAAAATTTAGGGAAATGCTACAACAGAGATGGACCTTAACAACATTATTCTTAGTGAAATAAGTCAGACATAAAAGGACAAATATGGCATGATTTCACTTATAAGAAGTATTTATAATAAGCAACTTCATAGAGACAGAAAGCAAAATGGAGATTATTGGGGGCTCAGGGTGAGGAGAATGGGAAGTATTGCTAAATGAGCAGAGTTTTGTTAAGGATGCTGAAAATGTTTTAGACATTAAGCAATGGCCATGGCTGTACAAATTTTCAAATGTATTTAATGCTACTGAATTGTATACTAGTACTTTCTGATGGTTAAAATTATAAATATCATTCATTGCATGTATAGTTTACCACAAAAAATTTTAGAAATCTATAAAAATAAATGCTGGCATTTTTAGGACACTGATCAAGTTACTTATGTATGTAATTGCCTTGGTTTATTGCTACTTTAAACTGTAAGCAGTCAGTAACAAATGTGCCTATTTTACATATATGTACATAAGTATGTATGCATCTATACTCATAAAAGGGTAATATGCTAATTAGACTGGACATCTTTTGGACATCCTTCTGGACGTTCTTCCAGACAAAGCTAAGTGGCTGCAAGGGCCAAGTACCGGCGGCGCGGGAGAGGTGGTGGCACGGGAGGAGAAGGCAGCACTGCGGCCCCTTTTGCAGAGGTGGTGAGGGAGAAGCCTTGGTGTGGGCCGGCCAGTGCCAAGGCCCCTTCCATAGAGGCAGTGGGAGAGGGAGCTCTACTGTCCTGGTCCCAGTGCTGCCCCTTCTGCAGAGGCAGTCACAGAGGCAGTGGTGCAGGCTGGTCCCGGCGCCACACCTCCACAGAGGCTAGATGGGGTGTGGCCTGCTGTGCCTCAACCTTCCACCGCCCCCTCCCACAGCCAGCCTGGCCCCAGATCACCACCCACCCACCAGTGGGCGGGGGGGGGGCAGGGCCAGCGCTAAGAAGTGAGGGTCGAGGGTCAGTAGCCCTAGTGGTGACTGCAAGGGCCAAGGGTGGGCAGCTGCAGTGGCCAGCAGTGGCAGCAGCAGCAGGGTAATGGGGGCAGCACCTCCCCCTGATTGGCCTGGTTGCCTCCTGCAGAGGAGGACATCCCCTGAGGGCTCCAGGACTAAGAGAGGGGGCAGGCTGGGCTGAGGAACAACCCCCCCTCCCTGTGCACAATTTTTTGTGCACTGGGCCTCTAGTGTTTACATAAAATTTTATCACCAAACAATGATAAAGTACTTACTTTAGGGTAATTAACTCAAGTAACTGAAATTATAAAAATCATTCAATATATTTATTTTTTTTACTTGTGTAGGTCATTTCATAAATCCACTTGGAGACAAATGAAGGCTGGGTCTTTTCAGAATAATGATCTCCCCCATTCTCGACCTTCACTATTCCAAGCATATTTCTGTGGATTACCTATCCCCCGAGGTTTAGCCATGCACCCTAATTTTAGAATATTTGTAATAAATAAAAGTTGGGTCTCTTCTTCACAAAACATTGTCTATCACTTCTAAACACAGACACACAGTCACACAGTGTTGTAAGGAGCTATTTTGATTTTGAATCTTCTATATGTCTTATCCATGGAATACGGTTCAGGAACTTTTAAGTGATCCTCTCACAAAAACATGAGGCTCTGATAAAGACATATGATACTTAAAAGGCACTTAATCCCCGGGAGAGAAAGTAGCTGTACACTACTTTCTTCTCTGCTGAAAGTGTGGCACACCATGACACATTCCAACACTCTGAGAGTGAAACTCTATTTGGTTCTACCATATGTTCACTCACTGTCATTGTCTATTTAAAAGGAATAACACGGGGAAGGGGAAAAGGTTATTTTACGGGGATTTTACTGAATTTTGAACTTTTCTTGAAGGAAAAATACTGATGTTACATCACGTATTTTAAAATAATATACTTGCATAGCCTATGTCATTCAAATTCTCACCACCTCCTTCAATATTACATAATAATCATTAAAATTTGTCATTTTAATATTCATTCTAAACACATTGTATGGTTCTTGCATAACTTCTTAAATAGAATTATCCATAATTATCTTATAATAACTCTCACTCTATTCTTCACAGATGTCAGTCAGATTTATCAAGTGTAGCCTTAATATCATCTAAACTTTATTGCCATAACTGCAAATATCTAGGGATGTCTCACAGTACAAAGTCATTAACACTAACTGCTCATGAAATTCAGTGCCTTATAGAACCTAATGGACTTGCAAACATTTCTCAGGAGCTAAAAAGCTGCGCCCACCAGTGTGTTTCATGTTCACTTACTTGTTTCTCATACACACTCATTTATTTTATCACCAAGGTTGCAACATAGTGCTGCTCAGTTATTTACTCATCATAAACCATCTACTCACACTTATGAATATCAAATCCTAATAGAAACTATAATACATGAATGCTTATAATAGACTTATTAAAAAAGGTCGTTACATTCTTATTATTGTTCAATATTGACATCAACAAAGTGAATGACAATAAAATGATTATGCTTCAGAATATCTAATAAAAAGGCACAAAGAACATAATAAAATGTTATTATGCACCATAAGGAAAATAAATAGTTTTAGGAATGAAACAGTTGAACCATTAAACATGTTGTGAAAAGGATTTTAAAGTCTTTTGTGGCCAAAATATATTATCAGATAAAACCATGACATAAAAGTTACATTGACAATAAAATCGGCTCATTTCAAAACTTGAAACCATATAAAAGTTCACATAACTGTAGAAAAATATATTTAAATTTCTATCAGACACATACAAATGGATATTGTTATTTTTTCTCAAACCAAAAATACTGCATTAAATGATTCTGTTGCTAAAATAGTATTGAGACAAATGTGAATTGTTTAGGTGTGTAAACGATTCACAATTATAAAACTTGGAAGAAAATGATTTAATGATAATAGAGGGTGAGGGAAAAGCAGTTGTTTGTATGAAAATAATACAATAACAATTAATAATAACACAAGAATAAACTGTGTTTTACGTACTCACAACTAGAAACCTGCTTTTGCCTCACCCTGTGTGTCAATAGGAAATGGAGATCTTATATATTTTAGCCATGAGACCTTCCGGATGACCTTTCAGATGAAGCCGGGGCTGTGAGGGAAGCGTGAGTCCCGAGTGCCTCCTGGCGGCCGGAGGGAAGCCCGGGTCCCGGGTGCCAGAGGGAAGCAGGTGCCAGCAGCTGGGGAAGGAAAGCCCACTACTGCACAAATTTCGTGCATTGGGCCTCTAGTTAATAAACAATAATACAAGAATAAACTGTGTTTTACGTACTCACAACTAGAAACCTGCTTTTGCCTCACCCTGTGTGTCAATAGGAAATGGAGATCTTATATATTTTAGCCATTTATCATGAGTGGTAATTGTAAAGGAGGATCAATGGCAGCCTAAAGGAATGCCAGACAGTCTAGACAAGCTGACACCTAAAACCTGCCATCAAATGTATATAATATAAAGTGGGATGATGTGGAGTCACTAAGCGCGGTACAACAGAAAGAATCAGAAATATAAAATTCATATAATGTGATGCCAGTCTTAATATAAACCACTTTGTAAATCTTATGTAGAAAAGTGACTTTTCCTTTAGCCTTCTGATTTTTTAGCTGAGACCTTGTAAGATAAATTAATGAGAGAAAGAAAAACAGAAGTTTAACATGTGTACCTCATGTGTACATAGGAAATACCAAGTAAAAATGAGTAACTCCCAGAGCTGACCTAGAATTCTGAATCAAATACCATCTTAATAGGAAAAGGGGACGAGGGTATGTAGGCCTCTTAGGGGAGAGAAAATTATTTTTAGGAAAGATGAATGGGCCCTGAGAAGAGTAGACGGAAGGCATAACAACTGGTGACAGAATATTTCTGTATGTGACCTGGGACTTCCAATCTCCTCTCCTGTGATAGGAGGGAACCTTCACTGGTTGATGGCATTCCCAGAGAGGGAGTCTTTGATAACTGACTTCCTTTTGCAGGATTTGTCGTTAGACACATGAAGGGGAGTTCAGATAAACAGAGGCATAGTCAAATTTTCAAGAGTTTATTTGAGCAGGTATTATGGATGCCAGTGGGGCAGTGCCTAAGTGAAAGTGGTTAGGATCTCTCTGCCACAGGAGCTCAGGGAATGGCTTTGACAGAGCAGACACGGAAGCAAAGCAAAATGGCTTGGTTGGCGATAGCTGAGGTGGTTGCCTTATTTGGTAAAGCCTACAAGTCTGTTTGTGATAGGTTGTTCTTAGGTATTTATTTCTTAACCTTGTGGTATTTACAGGAATTTATTCTGGTTTAGGTTTCTGTTTGCTCACCATGTGGCTGCCAGGACAATAGAGCCACTTCACTGTAATGTCATCCTAGTTTAATCATTTTAACAAGAGAGAACACCTCTGTGTTTACTGGTTGCAAGTGCCCACAACTCAAAACACTCACCAAAGCGGCATGTTTTGGGGTAGCATATTCTTTTATCTTTTACCCTAAAACGAAATCCCAGAATTATGCCACAAATAATTCACTCTTTGCTAGTAAGCTCCTTGTCCCACCCCTTCTGCCTGAGAAAGTATTTCCTTTTGTATAGTTCTTTGGAGCAACTTTCTATTTGCTAGTTAGGATGCTGCTTAATTCTTGAATCACTGAGTAAAGCCAGTAAGACCATTCAACTTTAGATGAGTCCAGCCGGTATTGCTCAGTGGTTGAGCATCAACCTATGATCCAGGAGGTCATGGTTCAATTCTCAGTCAAGGCACATGCCTGGGTTGCAGGCTTGACCACCAGTGGGGAGCATGCCGGAGGCACCCAATCAACGACTCTCTCATCAGATAGTTCTATCTCTCTCTCCCTCTTTATTCCTCTCTGAAATCAATAGAAATATACTAGTATTTTAAATAATTGTAGATGAATTTTGTTTCCTAACAAGTTAAAAGGACACTTGGTTAAAAGTCTAAAGTCTATATATATATAATGCAAATGAGGTTCAGGCTCCTTAAAGGACACAAACAGCTCAGTAGGAGGGGCCAGGATGGCCCCCAGCCCAAGAGAACAACATGCAGGTGCGGCCCTGAGCCTGAGAGATCAACACAGTGGGGTACCTGCTCCGAGCCTCTGCAGCACGGCTAGGGGCAGGCCCCCAGCGAACACACACGTGCACACACACACACACACACACACACACACACACATGACACAGGACGCCTGCTCTAAGCCTCCTCGTCCAGACTACTTTGGTCAGTAGGACATCCCTTGAGGGCTCCTGGACTGTGAGAGGGGGCAGACTGGGCTAATGGACCCCCATTCCCAGCGCACAAATTTCGTGCCCCAAGCCTCTAGTATATTATAATAGATTTCTATTATGAGTCCAAGATAGGGTTTTAATCTGTTCAAGTAATATTTGTTCTGAAAAAGTTTTGTTGGGAAAAAAACCTAAGATCAGTTTGGCAGTACAGCATAATATATCTTATGGATCAGCAAGGTAATATTGTCAAAGGTTTTGAGAAGTCCTGATATAAATACATTTAACTTCATTGGGCTACCAGTTCCCATTTTACCCTTTCATTACAACTACTTATATTTTATATGCTATTTATATTTTACATGATATATTTATTTTACTTCTTTAATATCACTGAGTCACTGTTTGGGGGGGAATGTCTATTAGACACAGCATGTCACTGACTTTTTAAAACCAACTTCCACTGATTATAAGAGAGATTAACCTACTTGAATTTATTATCACAATGAAAACTATTGAACTTACTGGAAATTAATTTTGCTATCTTGCTTTATTCATTTTGGACAATATGAGCTTTTGTACAAGAATCATCTGTAGAACACTTTAAAATTTATATTCTTTGACTCTACCCTTAGTTTGATTCAACATAATTTGGGGCCAAATTTTTAAATCTATACTTTTGAAAACTCTTCATGTAACACTGATATATAGCCATATTTAGGAACTATTTCTTCTCTCTGGCTTAGTGGGCTCCTATATGTAACCCCACAGTCCTTTGTAAGAATGTACACAGAACTTGTTATTTAGAAATCACAAAAACCATTGTTAAAAATTAACTACACGTTTATAATACCTTAGGTTTGATAAAATATTTGGAAGGATAAAAAGAAATCATTCATTATCAAAATTAAAATTTCACTCTTGGAAGGTAGTTTTTAATTTAAAATGCTTAACATGGTTAATATTAATAATTAAATATTTGATTGACTACCAAAGTTAGAAGATAATGAAAAATGGAATTGAATTTTCATCTCACATCACTTATAGAAAATCTCAACCTGAGTTGTCTTCACTACTCCTCATAATAAGTACACACTTAGTATTTAAATTAAGAGAAACTTTATGGATAAAAATAAAATAGTTTTCAACTATCTTAGAAATAAGGTCTTTTAAATTACCTTCTACTATCTTATAAAATGAGCCAATGTTGGACTTTCCTGCAACATATTCTCAGTCATTCAAGCTTGTTTGATTTAAAATTAAAAATAGTCTTGAAGAGAATTATTATTTGATGACTGCTATATAATAATCTCATTCAGCTCACCACCACCTCTCAGATTCAACTATTTGAATTACCTCAAGACCTCATGTAAATTTCTTTATAGATAACTCCATGTGGAGAATAGTTAATTTTTAAAAATAAGGAGAGTCTGTGAATTGGCCTATAACTTTTGTGAGGTAGGCCTTCATCAAAAATGCAATTTTGAATAAGATTTTGGCCCATACAAATAAATTCTATTCAAATCAAACTTAGTCAAAATTTTATATCACATAACCTTCAACTCAAGAAGGTAATCTGGATTTATGGGTAGGAAATATATGTAAAATGCAAAAGGATTTCCTATTGAACAGACAGGAAAGATAACTATTTTCAATTTATTGGAAAAAATATTTTCCATTAGAAGATCCCAATTTTAGTCAGTTTCATATATATTGAATATTTTTTTCTGTCTCAAAATTTGAATATAGTTAACATTACCACATTGTTTAGAGTACGGGTTATATTAGTGACTTAAAAAAGGGTTTGAAGTTTGAACAATTTGAATTAAATTTCAATTCCACCACATGTTAGTCATATAATCCTGGAAAAAATAAATTAAAGATAAACTTTGAAAAGTGCTCAACAGCTTAATATAGACAGATGCTCAGTAAAAGGGGTGTGGTGTTATTTTTTAAAAAACATTTAAAATTAACAAAGCTGTCTCATTAAATAATAAAATAAAATTAAAAAGAAAAAAACAAAGAAAAACTCACATGATTATTTATTCCAAGTAATTTCAAGTTTGACCTTTTTATTTTTCCATTTAGAATAAGATCTAGGTGCAGATATTCACTTTCAAACTAAATAATGTTAAAAGAGAAAATATTATGGTACATTTTTATAAGTAGTAAAAATGAGAACATGTGTAAACTGTGATCAATTTTTAAATATTTGATTAACTATTTAAATAATATTTTATGCACTCAAACTCAAAAGACAGCATAAGAATTAATTACTGGTTTAAGGCACCTATGGGTTTTAATGCCGAATTTGGGAAATTATATCTCAGCATCTAGTTCTTCCTCATATAAACAGAGGTAATAAATCAAAGTCTGTTTGCTTATTTCAGGTGCAAGGTGAAAGGAGAAAATAGAATGATGTATAAGAAGATTACTTGTTCCCTAGCCAATTTGGCTTAGTGGATAGAGCATAGGTCCAAGGACTGAAGGGTGCTGGGTTCGATTCTGGTCAAGGGCATGTACCTTGGTTGCAGAGTCCCCAGCCCTGGTTGGGGTGCCTACAGGAGGCAACCAATCAATGTCTGTCTCTCATATCAGTGTTTCTTTCTGTCTCTCCCTCTCCCTTCTACTCTCTCTAAAAATCAATGAAAAAATATCCCTTGGGTTAGGATTAATTAAAAAAAGTAAGATTACTTGTAAATGTAATAATACACAACTAATGACTCTTTTAACCAATTTATATGATCAATCTGAGGAGTAATAGTAAGATTCCAGAAAAAGATTATTTTTAAATGCTTGGACTTGAAGGAAGAAAATTACTGATTGCTAATTTACTCAATTTCTTATTAGTCTATATAGGCTATATGTTTTAAATGTAAGCCTCTTTTAAGTGCAGTTAACTCCATTTGAAAGAATTGTAAGCAAAGATTTTTTTAAATTAAATCTTTATTTTTCAGATTATTACAGTTGTTCCTCTTTTTTTCCCCCCTTAGCTTTCCTCCACCCAGTTCCCACCCCACCCTCTGCCCTTACCCCTCCCACTGTCCTCATCATAGGTGTACGACTTTTGTTCAGTCTCTTCCGGCATCCCCACACCCCTTTCCCCCCAAGAATTGTCAGTCCACTCCTTTTCTATGCCCCTGGTTCTATTATACTCACCAGTTTACTCTGTTCATCAGATTTTTTATTCACTTGATTTTTAGATTCACTTGTTGATAGATATGTATTTACTGTTCATAATTTTTATCTTTACCTTTTTCTTCTTCTTCTTCTTAAAGAATACCTTTCAGCATTTCATATAATACTGGTTTGGTGGTGATGAACCCCTTTAGCTTTTTCTTATCTGTGAAGCTCTTTATCTGACCTTCAATTCTGAATGATAGCTTTGCTGGATAAAGTAATTTTGGATGTAGGTTCTTGCTATTCATCACTTTGAATATTTCTTGACATTCTCTTCTGGCTGAATAGTTTCTATTGAGAAATCAGCTGACAGTCATATGGGTATTCCCTTGTAGGTAATTGACTGTTTTTCTCTTGCTGCTTTTAAGACTCTCTGTTTGTCTTTTGCTCTTGGCAGTTAAATTATGATGTATCTTGGTGTGGTCCTCTTTGGATTCCTTTTGTTTGGGGTTCTCTGCACTTCCTGGACTTGTAAGTCTAATTCTTTCACCAGGTAAGGGAAGTTTTCTGTCATTATTTCTTCAAATAGGTTTTCAATATCTTGCCCTCTCTCTTCTTCTGGCACCCCTATAATTCGGATATTGGTACACTTGAAGTTGTCCCAGAGGCTCCTTACACTATCTTCATATTTTTGGATCTTTTTTCTTTTTTTCTTTTTTGGTTGGGTATTTTTTGTTTCTTCATATTTCAAATCTTTGACTTGATTCTTGGGATCCTCTTGTCTGCTGTTGGATCTCTGTGTATTATTCTTTATTTCAGTCAGTGTATGCTAAATTTCTAGTTGGTCTTTTTTCATATCCTCCAGGGTCTCACTAAATTTATCAGCAGTTTCCAGAAAATTCTTGAAAAACCTTATAACCGTGGTTTTGAATTTTATATCCAGTCATTTGCTTTCCTCCATTTCTGTCATTTGTGACCTGTTTCTTTGTCTCCGCATTTTTTATGCTTCCCTGTGTTGGTAGAGTGGCTTTGTGTGCTGGGTGTCCTATAGTGCCCAGTGGCTCAGCCTCCCCAATTACCTGAGGTGGACACTCTTGGTGCACCCCTTTGTGAGCTTTGTGCACAGTCTTGTTGTAGTTAAGCCTTGATTGTTGTAGTTATCACTGGGAGGAATTGACCTCCAGGCCAATTGCCTGTGAGAATCAGCTGTGTCTATGGTGGGAGAACTGTGCTGAAGACACCCTTCTGGGGTAAGACTTGCTTCAGTGGGACTTTGGTGCTCACTGAGTCTGCCCCTGAGTGTGTCCCTAATGGATCTGAGGAGTTGTAATCTGGATGGTCCCGCTCTGACCACTGGGTACACTGACTCTTGGCTCTAAGGAGGTGCTAATTTAGCCTCTGCCTGAGGCTACCCAGAAGGAGCTACGAAGAGATCTGCAGATTCCCCTTTCTTTTTTGGGATTTGGAGGTGCCCAGATGAGGGCCAGCCATGAAGCAGTGCAAGCTGCGGTGGGGCCTTGGGCCTTCTCTTGGAAGTTCTGGGTCTGTCTGGCCTAGCTGCAATTTTCAGATTGCAAAGGACCTGGGCATTCATATGCAAAAGCCTCTGTGACAGCCTGGGTGGGGCGGGGTCTCAGGGAATCAACAGGGCGGAGCAAGC
>NW_006293386.1:56656-80836 GCF_000327345.1 Myotis davidii | reverse complement strand
GTTTCAGTGTGCTTTTCTCTTTCCTTCTAGTTGTAGAATTTCCACTCAGCCAGTCTTCCTGTAGTTCTGGATGATGTCTGTTTTGTCTTTTCATTGTATTTTTGAAGTTGTTGTGGGAGGCAGCAATTTCCGGTGTTTACCTATGCCACCATCTTGGTTTCTCACCGTAAGCAAACATTTAAAGGATTATAATACATTTCATTTTAAATAAGAACTTGTTATAGTGTATCTCCATAAAGTTGGATGTCCAACATTTAAAATATTGAGTATTTTATGTGTATATTTATTTTTATTTTTCAATTTGAGAGAGAGACATCAATTTGTTGATCCACTTTATGTATTCAAGGATTGACTATTCTATGTACCCTGACCAGATATTGAACCCCAAACCTTGGAGTACTAGGACAGTGCTCTAACCTACTGAGCAACCCTGGTAGGGCAAAGTATTTTTTTGTTTTAATTACCAAAATAAAGGAAATAAATTAAAATATTTGGCAATCTTTTAGTAGTATGGTATTTTGAAGTAGAATAGAAATGAAATTTAATTTAAATATTAGAATATGATGGCATTAAGCATTATTAACTTTAATAAATTAATAATTATAGAAAGGACATGTTTTGAAAGGGACTTTATTAATTTCAATTTTACAAAATTTATTTTCTCAGTTTATGAATAATTCATTTATGCAAACTAAATGCATATATTAGACTTTTTTTCATGTAATTATAAGATTGGGGAATGATAATGTTCTGGTATTCATTGTTTTAACATTTTACTTTCTAGACATCTTGAAATGCTTTCCTTCAAATTATAATTCAAACCTCAATAAGCTTTGGGTTATATTTTTGTATTATAAATATCTAAAATTTGATGATTTATGTGGAAGACACTAATTCTTCCTAAAGAAAATAAATGGACCGTCAGCATAATGAAATCACAATTCTAATATTGGGATTTCTATTATTTTTCACTCATAAATGAAATGCTAAATCATTTAGAATGTTTTAATTTTAACTTGTCATTGATTAGTTTCTGAGTTCAAAGACAGATTTGACTTAAGCAGCCAACTTGCTGAGTGCACTGACAAATTTGGCTTTGAGGTTAAATATTTAATAAGAACTCCATAAAGGTCCATTCTTCAAATGAAAAATCTTACTGGAAATAACAGCTTTCATGCCACTGTAGAGATGATTTAGCATGTGATGAAATTGTGGTTAAAGTTTGTTTTTGGGTAGCCTATATGTTCACATCATCTTGCTGTAAATCACTAAAGAAAATATTTGGAAAAAAAAAAAAACACCTAGCACAATGAATCAACAATTCTTTGTACATTTTATTGAGATGGAAAAAATTAATAAATAGTACACTATTATTATATTTAAAAATTAATTTGTAAGGACAATATTTGCTTAATATTATGTGTTTGTATCCTTATTGGATGAATAAACATTCAGGCCTCTCACCTTCCAGTTCCCATAATTGCCCCTTTTGAGGAAATTTGATAAAGAAATAAAAGGAAAAAAAAACTAATATGAATATATTTGACACCCAATAATGATTTCATAGTGAAATTTTAAAGAACATAGAGTCAGATTTTTTTTCATTTCTACATTTAAATTGAAGGTAGAGATTTTTTAAAAATGTATATACATCTTTTTATTTGTATTACTTACGGAGTACCATTGGAGAGCATTGAGAAGAATGACATACCCCGAATAATGTCAGCATCCCTGTGACTGATTGCATTGAACAGATTGAACATGAATTAAGAAATGAAGAAAGACAACTTCTGAGATTCGCAACAATCTCCGTGAAAGAAATGGCTTGGACAATGTGTCTAGATACGATAAGTCTTGAGATAAGATTGCAGAATTTTTGGATGCAGGGAAAAGATGAAAGGTGAAAGAAATGACAATTGGCGAAATAAAGAAAACATTGACTAAGATGATGAGAGGAGGAGATTGTTTTGTTTGTTTGGAAAGGGAGAAATCGGGGGTTTTGTTTTTTGACAAATTTTCATATATCTATTAGAGAACCAAGTAAGAGGTTCAGCTAAATATGTAAATTTAGGGATCAACAGCCTGCAGATGGTATTTGTATCCAGGACACTGGAAATGATGATCAAGACGGAGACTATATATTGGAAAGGCGTGTATGTGGTCTAAGATCTGAGGCCTTAGTCATACTAATGCTAAAATGTTGGAGCTGGGGAGAAAAATGTCCTAAGATCCTGAGATACAGCAGCCAATGATGCACTGGAAACATTTTTTAAGTGAAGTGAAGAAATTTTCAAGGAAAGAAAAGAGACACAATTGTGTCAAATGCTGCTAACAGGTCAAGGAAGATGAGATCTGAGATTGGATTTACTAGTAGCAGGGAGGTAATTGGCAAACTTGACAATGGAGGTTTTAGAGGATTTGTGGCAAGAGCCCAGCTGAAATACTTTGAAAAGAAAATAGGAGAGAAATTTGAGGCAGTGAGGGGTGAGGTGGGACGTGGAGTGGGGAGAAGCTTTCAAACAGTTTAGCTGAAAAGGAGGAGAGAAATGCGTTGGTAGCAGATAGGTAAAGAGGATCAAGAGATGCTTGTTTTGTTTTGTTTTTAAATATATTTTATTGATTTTTTACAGAGAAGGGAGAGGGATAGAGAGTTAGAAACATCAATGAGAAACATTGATCAGCTGCCTCCTGCACACCCCTACTGGGATGTGCCTGCAACCAAGGCACATGCCCTTGACCGGATTCGAACCCAGGATCCTTCAGTCCGTGGGCTGATGCTCTATCCACTGAGCTAAACCGGTTAGGGCAAGAGATGCTTGTTTTAAGGTGCGGAAATGATGCCATGTTTGCATGCTAACGGTTAAGTCTGAGTGGAGGGAATTTTTAGAACCTGTCATCTTTGTTAAGTTCATAAGGTCCACAGCTTCCTGGCAGGGGACCTTCTGCTTCTGGCCCAGCTTGGACAACAGGTGTCTGTGGCGTGGCCACCTGCCCTGCACTTGCACTGTGAGTGGCCTATGCTTTGGTGCTCCAGGCGTCTTCCTAAGCCTCCTCAGGTCAGCTAGCTCAGCTGGGAGCCAGGACTTGGAAGTGAGTGAGACAGAGGGATAAAATGGATGAATCCTCCTCTTATTCTAGGAATGACGATTCTGGGATGTATTTCACACAGTTCCTCTGCTGTCCCCGGGGAGAATGAACCCAGCCAGTCCAGAGCAGTTCAGTCATAACCCCTCAATAGCCGGCTTTTCCATCCTTGGCTCCGTTTCTCCCTGCTCTCTGATAGAAAGTATCTGCACCCAGACCTCCCTCCTGGCCCTGATTTTGTGAAGCAACCAAATAGACAATGTCTAAGGACTTCAGTTGTAATCTGTTTTCAATGGCAAAAACAAAGCCAGCATTTAAAACAGTGCGGGAATAACTAACAATTGTGGTCTGCCATTATTAAGTATGTAGTTACTAAAATATCCTTGAAGAAAATATAAAATGCCCATAAAAGCTAAATCTGGGGTGTTTGTATGGCTGGGTTTTATTATACGATCTTCTCTTATTAAGACAATTTAAAGTAATTTATGCCATTTTTATTAACATAGAAATACAATAAATGTTAATTATAGAGATAAATACTATCAACAAAGCATAAAATACAGGGATAAAGTCCATGTATCCTTTTCCTTGCCTGCAGGCAAAAATGCACAAATGATTGGGTTTTAACTAGTTCCAAAGCTGTAGTGAAAAGAATAAATATAGCAAGCAATGTACAAAAAAAAAAGAAGAAAAAGAAAACTAAAGTAATAGCATCTTAACATTTCTACTTATTTTTATTTACGTAATTGTTTATGTAATGTGTAGGAGTCAAAATGAAATACGTTATTTGAAAGTAAATGGCCCCCATTTATAAAAGTAGATAGTAAGACTGTCTTCCTTTTCATGAGACATTCATGCTTAAAGACTTTTATGTGCCTTAGTTCATTCGACAGACATCTGCTGCCTGTCCATTTAATCACTCTGATGTCTTCATACTCCCCACCCCACCCTTATTGTTGACTAATTTAGAATCCATCCACGGATCTAAATCATTTACACTGTTTCTCTCCATGTTTATTATTTAGTTCTCATCTATGCCATACATCAACATTCATGTTTTTATGAAGGTTTTAGTGCATTACTTGAATGATGATATGTTAATAAAAATCATCACATTCTAGTTTATTATTTAAATGGGTAATCTCTAACCTACATGTTGCCAGATAAATCTTTACAGTCTATTATGTTAATAGCTCAAGGATATAAAATAATGAACTATAGCCCAGCTTAAACTAATAATAGACCACAGGAAGATATTTACCCATCTTTTTCAGTCACTAACAGGAATATTCTGATATTATGTGTATTCATAAAATCTTAGTATTGAGTGTATTTTTGAGATTTAGTTTATTATATATTTAAAACCACAATGGCTCCTTTGTAAAATCCATAATGATTCCATGAAGATTTGGAATTTTTATGACATTACTAGAGGCCCAGTATACGACTTCGTGCATGGGTGGGTCCCTTGGGGTGGCCTGTGGGGATCAGGTCCCAGCCTCCGCCCCCAACCTTGCAGCCCTGCAGGTAATTACTTATAATTACCATAGTAACCCTGCCTTGGCCTGGCACTGCCCCCTCACCTGCTCCACCATCACACCCCCAGGATGGTCGATTTGGGCCCATCGGGGCTGGCAGCACCTCCACTGCCACCCGCTGCCAGCACCACGTTGCCGACTCCCACCATAGTTTACATCACCCCCTGATGGTCAGCGCACATCATAGTGGGCGGTCTAACCCTTGGTTGAACTCCTGGTCAGACAATTTGCATATTAGGCTTTTATTATATAGGATATGAACTTGGGCCACAGTTTTAAATAGAGTGGGGAAGGCATCCTTCACTGAGAGTGAATATTGAGGAAAACCCTAGTAGAGGGGAGGAGCGAGTGATGGGGAAGAATGTTTCAAAGGAAAGAGAGTTGAAAGCCTTGAGGTGGGGCATGTAATGATCTGGTGTCTGAGGACCACAATGCGGTGTGTGATTTTGGAGCAGTCATCTAGGGAGAGGGGGAGGACTTTGAAGAAAGAATGACAGATTGTATAGGATTCTGTAGACCACTGCAAGGCGTGGCCTGAACTGGACCCTCTGTTAGTACTTTAGCAGCAGTCCTTAAAGCCACAAGATTGTCCTCTGCATTTCTGACATAGGGGCGTGAAGTCTCTGTCAGTGAGGCAGAATATTCTTCAGGACGACTCAGGTCTCTCCACTGAACTGCCTGAACCAAGCAACCATGATCATATCATCAGGGACATCCCCGAAGATTATCAGTATCGATAATTACTCTAAGTCTCTTAAGCCAAACCACTCATCAGCATATAGAAATTGGGCTTGTCTCACAATCTAGACATATTAAGCGTTATTCAATGTAATGTATTTATACAATTACAACTCATTTTCATTTACTAGAGTCGACTTTTCATTTACTAGGACTTTTATTAAAACTATTAACTTTGACAATAGCAATCTAAAAGCTAGTACAAATTGTAAATTTGCTAAAGCATGTTCCCTCATCGCAGATCCCAGCAGGCGATTCACATTTGGCATGCGGTATTAAAAACGGGGAGGCGGAGGCTGATGCTGCAAATGTGGGGGATTATTTCCCTTGTTGTTAATAATCATTATTCAATATTTACTTTAATATTTGTAAATATAATAAAACTCACATAAACAATAGCTACTATGTAGCATCTGTTAGATACAATGCATGTGCAAAGCATTTTACATTTGTCTCATTTTTTAATCAGAATAGCAAATAGACTTCAAAATAGACTTTTTATAAAAGAACGATTTTGGATTTACAGAAACCAAATCCAAAACTAGAGAATTCTCATTTGTCTAGCACTCAGTTAATCAGACTATTAATATCTTATATTAATTATGGTACATTTGTTATAATTAATGAACTAGTATTGATACATTATCTTAACTAAGGTCTATATTTCATTTAGATTTTCCTAGTTGTACTTACTGTAATCCCATTCCAATCATAAAAAAGAAATCAGACAAATCCCAAGAGAGGCAATCTAATACATATGTAGTAATTTTATGAAAAGTTTTTAGCACTGTCATAACTCAAATTACTTATAATTTGCTTTAATTCCCTTTTTTTTTTGCCAAGTTTCATTATCCATTATGAAGTATTCTGACATCTATGCTTTAGTTCTAAGCATATTATCATAAGTTACTAAATTTCTGTTTTAAAAGATTCTGTTACTTTTTGTTTGGACCTTGAAAATTATTTCCCAACTAATTTCCTGTTTATATGTTACATACCAACTGATATCAGACATATATTCCTAAGATACAATAATAATCATACCAAGCCATCATGGAAAAATAATCACTGCTTTTTCATTAAAAATCAAATAAAATTCTAATCCCATTCAAGGTTGTATACAGAATTTGTAGTACTGTCTTACCTGCCTACATTCTCTTTCCCAGTTGTCAAACTTCAGAAAATAAAATTTCTTTGTATACACCATGTTTTCCCATTAATGTACCCTTTTTATATTGTCCCCCCATCAAAGATATTTGATTGCCCGCAGCCAAATGTCTAATTCATCCTCATCCTTTCCAGATAAGAACAAATGTTTACTGATAAAACCTCTCCTAATCTTTTTTATTTAAACATAATCTCTTTTTTTTCTTTGAACTCCTGACAATTGAGGGTTTCCTCTTTTACCCACCATTCTTTATCTTATTCTCAAATTTAAGATTATCAAAAGCTGGATACACATCTTAGCGCTTTTAAAATCCTCTCAGTACCTAACATTACACTGACCATATTTAGTTAATATTTATCATGGGTTCATGTGGCATAAGTCAAGAATAATAGAGTTATGTTTAATCTTTGGCCAAATTGACAAAATGTACAATATTTTTACAGTTAAATCCAATTACACAACACTAGTAATTGAGTCAATCTTACCTCCATATCTATCTTCAACAAACCAATTTATGGAGGCTTTCTAACTCAGACTAATTTATAAAACCAGATATTATTTTAGAATTCTCTATTTCTTCCCATTGTTTCATTTTTTAAATTATCTATCACACTTGTTCTTTTCTAAGTTTATAATCATAATATTGACTTGTATATGAATGCTGCACTCAACCTTACAATCACTCATTTTCAAGTGAAAGGATAAGAGGAATCTTTCCAAGAAACCAAAGTTAAAGAAATCTTTAAATCTGAGGAACTTATAAATAGAAATGATAGTTTTCTGTTTAATCCATCCTCTAAATTAGCCAGTGGCATTTTTAAGCATTAGGAAACGTTTTAGTTTCCTACTAAGAAAAGATATAAAAACTAATAAATAAGTTAGAGCATCAGTGGGATGAAGAGAAAGTTGCAAAGCTAGCACCAAAATGGATAAACTAAATATTAAAATGCCTTCTCAAAAATAACAGAGATTAATATTATCATTAGGAGAATACATGTAGTTATTGATGATTCTTTGCAAAATTGGCCAAAACTTTCCAATATTTACTTGTCCAAAGAGATAAGTATTTTTTTAGGAGCATATTTCTTAGCAATGACTCCTTTTTTTTTATTTTGGAGCATATTAATCACTAATTATCTTGGAGGACATTTTTGATAGAACATGCTGGAAAAACACATATGTAACAATAGTTGCATTGAACATCTAATCTGTGTCTGGTGCTATTCTACACACTGTGGATACATTGTTAAGTCACTGCTATCCTTCATTTGTTAATATCCTAATGTAATAGCAGAAAATAAAGTTAATGCATAGCTTTTAAAATGACCTTATGTAGTAGGGTATACTAATAAAAGGGTAGTATGCTAATTAGACCGGGAGACCTTCTGGGATGTCCTTCTGGACAAAGCCATGGTGGTGGGACAAAGGCAGAGGGGGTTAGGGGCGGTTGCATGAATTTCATGCACCGGGCCACTAGTAATTCTTATTAAGCTGGATAAATTAAGGTAATTTGTGAGGGTGTGGCTTAAGTGGGGAAGGCTGTGTGCGTTCTTAGGAAGGACATGAAAGTCTGCTTCTCTCAGAGCTAACGTCTGACATAGGAATTTAACTTTGTAACCATTATATTTTGTCATTAGATTCACATATCTTTGTCTTTTATGGCTGCTAGCAATTAGGGTTAATGTCAGCAACTTCTATCTGAGAGGCCCAGGAGCACTCTCCCAATTTCTCCCAACAAGGAGTCAATCTGCTTTTCTGTTTCAATTCTCCCATTAAGAGCTGTATATTTTACTTCCTTTCTCCCAAGACTCATCTCCTGCAGGGGAAAGCATGCAGTTAATTGTGTGGCCATGAACTTGGGCTCCTATGTATGGTAGCCTTCATTCAGTAACTTGAATAGAACCTCTGCTACCGGCTTGTCTGGTGAAGGCATTCTTGATCATTACAAGCTTTCAGTTTATGTACCCATCCTTATTAACTACCCTCGTTAAGGAAAAGGAAGTGCTAACACACACAAGTGTAATCTCTGCCAGAATATTCCCTCTGGTAATTTTCTCACAGTGCTCCTCTGCCAAGTGCTGGGCAAATTTATTTGGCACCAATTATAAGATATCCTGGTTTCAAAAAAATAAAAAGTGAGAAATATGCTACTGAGATGTTGGCAACATATTATATAGTCACAACTTGCATATTATACCCTCAAAATGAATTTCAAGCTGTGGAATTATGCCATAAAAAAATTGAATGAGGAAGAATAAGAGGTAAATTGTAATCTTGATTAGCATATTCAACTCTTCTCGCTCCTTCAGGGAAAGTGGTGCTGCTATCTACCCATCTATTCAAGCCAGGAAACGAGGTATCATCAAACTTCTGCTCCCTCCTATTTCTTATCTCCCACATCGAATCCATCACCAGATTGTGTCAGGTCTGTCTCCTAAATATGATTCACGTCACTCTATTTCTCTTGCATTTCCACTGGTATCCTTTAGTCTGTGGCACCAGCTGTTCTGGCTGGAACCGTTCTAATAGTCTCCATCCAGTGTCTCTGCCTCCAGTGGTATTTGCAAATTGAATCCATTTTCCACACTGTAGCCAAAATATCCTTTTTCAAGTATAAATCTGATCATGTCACATTTCTGGTAAACTATATTATTAGCTCCCCAGTGTTCCCAGAATGAAACTCTCCAGGTTTACTAAGCTTTTCCTGATGTGGGCCCTATTTACCTTCCCAGCTCTACTCTTTCCAAAGCCAATGATACCTGTGAACTGAACTGGTCTCTAGGTAGTCACATGATGTTGTTCCCTCTGAATGGAATGCTCTCTGCTTTCTCTCTTTATTAAGCCTCATCTGCTCTTTTTAACCCTCAACTTAGATGCCATTGCTTCAGGAAAGTTTTTCCTCGCCCTCCTGAATCTGTTCCTATATATGTCCCTAATGTAACATTCACTATTCTGTACTGGGATTGGTGGTTTTACAAACCTATTTCTATTTGTAGGCACTCTGTTTAAAATACTCTGCATTACAATGTCATTAGATGGGGGCATGTAATCATCCATTTTCAAGTTTTCATCAATGCCATTCTTCTGTACCTGCTTCTAAGAAATCTTGCATCTCTTCTTGAAAAGTTAATTTTATGACTCCTATCTTTGCGTATAGATTCTATGATACCTTCCACTCTTTAGAGCTGTTTACCTATGATATGCATGATGCCTGAGTGTGGCTCAAAAACATTTACTAAGTAAATGAATTCTATCATCAGTGTAAATTATACATAACTTACTAGTATTATCTGTAGTTTATTGCCACATAAATAAACCGATGTAGAACTGTTTAAATTTTTATTGTGAATACAAAATGATTTTCTTAACCATTAATTAGAAGTTACATTACTGTCCACAACAATGACAGGCTTTATGTTATTATGGGTAAAATATTAATGGGAATCTCAAAGTTTATAAATATGCTTGTGTGGATTTTGAAAATATAGAGTAATAAAAACATTTTCCCCCTGAAATTGGCTTACCAATTTCCATATTCTTTATACTAAAAAAATAAATAATATTTCTTAAAATATAGTTTGTGGCCAACCATATTTCTGGTTATGAAAATGAGCTGCAATGACACTGGATCAAATTAGCTTAAATTAAAAATGATGTTTACTTTTCAGAAGAGTATTCTCTATTAAAGGTTGGAATTTCAATGATTTACATAAATTAAACTAAAATAGCATGAACAATGCATTTTATATGCTTTGAGCAGTTTCTTACAAAATATATGTGATTAATAAGTAGAACCTTTAAAAATATAACCTCCAGCTTTTTGTCCACTCTATCGGATCGAGTAGTGTTCTGCAATAACTCATGTCCACCTGATATCTTAGAATGGGACTTTATTTGGAAACAGCATATTTAAAGATGTAATGTTTTAAGGATTTCAAGATAAAGTTCTCCTAAATTTAAGGTGGACCTTAAGTCCAATGAGTGATGTCCTTACACTAAGAAGACAGACACAGAGAGACAGAGGGAAAAAAGCCATGGGAAGGTGGGGGCAGATATTCATAAAGCTAAGGAATTCTAGGAGCTACCAGGAGCTAGAAGAGTCAAGGAAATTCTCCCCTAAATTTTTGGAAAGGGTGTGACTGCTAGCACGTTGATTTTGTACTTCTGGCTTCCAGAACTATAAGAGAATGAATTTCTGTCCCTTGCAACCAACTAGAAAATGGTAATTTGTTTCATCAGCCCTAGGACACACATATACATATTTAACACATAATCCTCTGAGGATATGTTTTTGTCTACCTTCGTTTTCCCACAATTTTGATTCTTTTTATTGAAAAGCATTCTATGTTTTTGAAGGTTTCAGGGTTCAAATGATTCTATCGTTTTCCAATACAGTGATCAACTATGTTTTTAAAACAACGGGCAACTTTAATGTTTACCTTCACTAAATAAATGGCGTCATGAGGAAAGAATATATACAGATTTTAAACAACCATATTCGATTTCCATACCCAGAAAAATAGATAAATTTCAGATATAACTAAAATTTTTCTTCGTTCAGCTATAGTACAAATCAGATTTGTTTCTTTATTATTTCATGTTTTTTTTAAAATTTCAACCTATTTAAATGTGGCATCTGTACAATAATTTCAAGGGTCACAGATACTTGTTTGATATCTCATTAAACAAAGAGCTACTTAAGTCTTGAAGTAGGATGTGTTTAAGCCTCATAATTGAGGATCACAGTGTTGGAATCCATTATAATATTAGGTTCTTCTTAAAGAATGAATGTTTGTATTTCCCCAAAATTTATATGTTGACCCCACGCCCCCCAGTGTGAGTATTTGGAAGTTAGGCTTTGAGAAGAAATTGGGTTTAAATGAGGTCATCTTCATGATGGATTTGATTCCTGTATAAGAAAAGGAAGAGGCATGAGTGCACTCTCTTGGCATGCACACAAAGAGGTCATGTGAGAACACAGCCAGATGGTGACCCTCTGCATGCCAGAATAAGGGTCTCACCAGGAACTGAATTAGCTAGCACCTTGGTCTTGAACTTATCAACCTTTATAACTGTGAGAAATAAATGTCTGCTGTTTCAGCCAACCCGACAGTGTTTTTTTATTTGTTTGTTTGTGTTTTAACTTAACTGCAGCCCAAACTAAGAGTAATCTAATAATTCCACTTAACTCAAGTACAGAAATCTATCATAAATATCTGTTTGCTAAAAAATAACAAATATTCAATATAGTGTAGTACTGTGCTTAAGAGAATGGGTTATTGTTGTTATGCTCAGATATTAGCATTCATTGGAATTATCAGGGAATGTGTTAAATATGGATAATTGAGCCCAATCCTATACTTCTGATTCAGTAGATTTTGTTGAGTTTTAAAATTTATCTA
This sequence comes from Myotis davidii, assembly GCF_000327345.1. Taxonomy (NCBI): domain Eukaryota; kingdom Metazoa; phylum Chordata; class Mammalia; order Chiroptera; family Vespertilionidae; genus Myotis; species Myotis davidii. The sequence goes on along the minus strand of NW_006293386.1, from coordinate 68,906 downwards.
TCTAGCCCTAGTTGGTTTGGTTCAGTGGATAGAGCGTCTACCTGTGGACTGAAGAATTCTGGGTTGGATTTCATTCAAGGTCATATGCCAGGTTGATCTCCAGTGTGGGGCATGCAGGAGGCAGCTGATCAATGATTCTCTGTCATCATTGATGTTTCTCTCTCTCTCTCTCTCTCTCTCTCTCGTTCACTCTCTCTCTCTCCTTTTCCCTTCCTCTCTGAAAGAAATAAAAAAATATTTAAAAAATTATCTATCTAAAAGTTCCCTGGTGATACAGATGCTGTTAAAAAAATGGATATTAATGATTAAGATGTAGTCATTTCTTCTTTCTATAATGAATTGATCAAGAATAGATTTGAAGAAGATATTTTGCCCACTATCAATTTTCCTTGATCCCATGGACTTTCAGTATGAAACATGGACAACACTGATTGTTAGAACTTAAAAAATTATATTTGGTTGTGCAGAAACAACATAAGACTTTCATAAGATATTTTACTATATTTTTGGTAAAAACAATATCACAATTAATACTTATAAAGCAAAATTGGGTTCACTATGATGAAGACAATAAGTTATGTAGCTTACTTAGTTAAACTGACTCTCAAACTAAATATTTCTAAGGTGACCTACATATATTAAGACCTATATCGATCACTATAAAACAATATTGTAATTACTCAAAAACCTGCATATTGTAAAGCAATTTTGTTGACAAATTGTAAGTACTAATAGTACTAAAAAAACTCACACAAATTTGATATTATAAACTTGCACTGCTTAATACAGAAGGCACTAGCCATCTGTGACTTTAAAAATTCAAATGTAATACTTATCTTTCTCAGACTGCTCTCACTCATTTGTGGAATATAATGAACAACATGAACTGACGAAAAAATAGATCCAGAGACAGAGAAGCATAGAACAGACCGTCAAATCTCAGAAGGATGGCAGGTGAGGATGGGAGGGGGAGGTAAGAGATCAATCAAAGGACTTACATACATGCATATAAGCTTAACCAAAGGACACAGACAGTGGGAGGATGAGGGCTTGTGCTGGGGAGTGAGAGGGGGCAGGGAGAGGTTGATGAGGGAAAAGGAGTCATATGTAATACTTTCAACAATGAAGAATTTTTTTCAAAAAATAGCTCTAGGAAAATAAGCTAGAACCTCATAAAAGTCAAAATAAAAGTACTTTATGATTGAAAAAAAATTTCAAATGTAAGTTAATGAAATTAAATTAAAGATTTGATTCCCAGTAAAACTACTCACATTTAAAGTTCTCAATAGTCATACATGATCAATGACTACCAAACTGGATAGAGCAGATGTAAAACCTTTCCATCATTGCAAAAAATTTTGTTGGACAATACAGTAATATCTTATAGTTTTATTCTATTAACATTTCATATTGGAGTATTTATTTCATGTGTTTTAGTTTAATCATTAAAAAATATATTCAGAAACTATATTTTATTTATATGTATTGCTCTTTTGTATAAAATATTTCAGGGAACATTTCATATATTTAACAAAAAATAAATGCCTATTAAGCATCCAACATTTGATCAAATTGGTATTGCTTAAGTAGTTTAGTGACTGATTTGGAAATACTCCTGGAATTAACAAGTAATGGGCAAAAGAAAGTGTAGCCACTTGATAATTCACATCCAGCAATAAACCAGGAAATATTGAAAAGGTCAGAACTGAACACTGTTGTTTTATAGGTACTGCTCTCATGACACCACTACGATCTAGGGTCACCTGCTCTCTCTTTGTTTATTGAAAGAATGGCCCCTTGATCATCAAATTAATTAGGGGCTATGAATTTGGTTAGAGCTTAAGTCTATTCTCTAGGTCTTAATAAAATAACAATGTCACATCATTTGAAAGCTTGCTATGGTACCAGGAAATGTTACACAAACCTAGAATAACTTCATTAGCTCACAATGTGTAGGACAGCTCTACCCGATGGTAATGTTCTCTTCACTTTGCATTTGAGTAATTGATACTTGATGTAGTAGTCATTACTTAAGGCTCCACGCTTCCAAAAGCCAGAATACAAAATGAGATATTCTGCTTTTAACTGCTATGTACCCTGGCTCTTGTAGGGCTAAACTGGCTTGTTTATACTTCATGGACTGACCCTCCAAAGTCAAGTTTACTTACAAATCTGAGATCTATATTAAAACAATTACGAGATGCACAAAGAAAAAAATTGTAAACCTACATAAAGTGACAATGAGAGAGGGAGGGAGAGAGAGAGAGAGAAAGAGAGAGAGAGAGAGAGAGAGAAAGAGAGAGAGAGGAATAAAGTATCACAGAGAGAATAAAAATGCAGAATGATAGGAAAAGGGGACAGTTAAGGACATAAGTAATGGATAAAATGAAAATAGAATGCAAGTTGAGAATATATGAAATAAGAGCATGTAGCTAATGATGAGAAAAGCTAGTAAAACTTGGCCTCTGCCCATTCCCTAACAGCCCAGTCAGCACTGTGTCTCAGAGGCCACCCCTTCAACAAGTACTGGGATCATCTTCTGGTTTCTAGAGACTCTCCCTGGTGTTTGAGATATAAGAGTGTACTAAATAGTCTAATGTAATTTAATTTCCATTCTAAAGGGCCTATCATTTCCAATAGATATGAAAAGGCATGCCGGTAAAAGGTGGCATTTGGGCAGGGGTCAGAAAATTTGAGGGAATAAACAGTGATGATGGCAGAGAGAAAAGCATTCTGGGTATCCTGTCATAACTGGCTGTGAGGATGCCACCTCTCTAAGATTCGCCCATTAAGCCTCCAAAGCTTGTGCCGGTCTACAGGGCCCAGACCGTCTTTCTACTCTGCCTCCTGTTTAGAGCCTCAAAGGGAGGAGGATGAAGCAAGCAATTCCTGCCGCTTGTTCAACGAGAAGCCACGCTCATCTTGTCCTGGTGTGCGTGCTCTTTGCAAACAGTTTTGTTCGTTACCAATGAAATTCTCTTCTGTTTCAATTTTCTGTCAGAGTGGGAAACTTACACGCAGTGTATATTGGTTCGTTCTCGTTAACACACTGACAGTAGCCTTTCTTGTCTTTTACGTTTCCCTTCAATCCATCTTTTCAAATCATCACTTTCATTTTGTTATTGTCTAACTAAGATCTCCCCCATAATCTTTGCTGTTTTATTAAATCCCAACATTTCAATCCAGCATAGCCCAATACACGGGGTGTAAAAAGAAAAGAAAAAAACAAAAAACTGAGGTCAGTGTTAGAAGTTGAATTGTGTCCTCCAAAAATACATATGTTGAAATCCTAACGTCCAGTACTTTAGAATGTGATACTATTTGGAAACAGAATCATTTCAGATTTAATTGGTTGAGGCCATGAGGGCGGACCCTATTCTGATACGACTGTATCCTTATAACAAGGGGAAAATTGGACATGGAGTCACACACGCACGAAGAATACAGTGCGAAGAAGACCGTAATTGGGGTGATGCCTTTATAAGCCAAGGGACACCAAAGACTGCCCACGCACCACCAGAGGCTAGCTGAGGGGCATAGAACTGATTATCTGTCGTAGTTCTCAGAGGGAACCAGTCCCACCCACACCATGATCTTGGATTTCTTGCTACAGAATTGTGAGATAAATGTATGTTGTTAAAGCCACTGAATTTGTAGTACTTTGTTGCAGCAAACTACAAACAGGTGAAAGGGGTCAGCATATGCCACCACACAATATGCCACTTTGGCACGACAATAATTTTGAGCTTAAGGCAATTAAGAAACAGCAGACTGAAGAGGAACTCTCTGTTCTCTCCCTTCCTGACTAAATTTATATTTGTAAACATGTCATTCTCTCCTACACCAGAAAGAGTAACTCCTAATGGAAATGAATAATCAATAGAAATGATTCATCATTGGAAATGTCACTGACTTAAGTCTGCACAGAAACCTTCCTAAATAACTCTTATCCTCCATTAGTTTCCCCCATATATTTACCTTCCCACAATTTACTGCCCCCACAAAGCCAAACCCTTCTGCTATGTCCAGTCATTCTCCACAATTTATTACCCTTTGTTAAAATGGCATGTAAGCCCCTAGTCCTGACCAATTTGGGGGTTTCACTTCTTTTCTGTAAAGCTCCCCTGTGCATGCAAAATAATCTTTTCTCCTATTAATCTGTCTTTTGTCGAATGTAATTCATACATTTCAGTCTCTGAAACAGCCAGTGGAGGAAGTTTCCTCCTTTTTCTATACTCTGGTGAAGTTTGTGAAAAATTGGCACAATCTTTAAATTTACCAGTAAATAAAGTTGTCTTGAAATATTTGTCTGCCTGTTTGTTTTCAAAGATTCTATTTTTTAAAAAAGGTATAGAATTAGCATAGTGTTCTATTTCTTTCTGGCATAATTTTAATAAATTGCATTTCTAGAAGATTTTCCTGTTTCACCTAAAATTTTGAATTTATTGAAATGATTACTTATACAGTAATGTCCTTTTGATTATGGTTTAATATAACTTTTTATTGTCAAGTATAACCCAAATAGAAAAAATGAATAAGACAAATGTAAAGTTTGTATATTATTATTAGGCAAATACCCCTTTATAATCGTCACAATTAAAAACATTTTCAACATGTCTGCTCATAGAACAGGGATATTAGTCAACTTGTTAGAATATCTGCAAAGGAGTTCAGAGTTAACCGGGGCAAGCAATACAGAAACATAGAGGGCGGGAGTGATCTTGATTGGTGGATGTTACAGGGAGATTATGGAGATGCTGGTGTGAGAGATTGTTTCTGAGAGTTCTTGAAAGGAATTCTGCTGTGTCAATTGGAGAAAGTGGAGAAAGTAATACATTTTCTTAGAGTCCCTGTTGGATTTTGAAGCATAGAGACCATTTAATATTTTTAAATCTTCTGTTGTTCCAGCAGAGATAGCTCTTTGAAGATAGCGATCTCTACCTTACACTGGTGATTCCCTTTTGTAACATAATGTCTGGTTGGAAAAGCACTGGAAAATGAATGACGATAATCCGTGATTCATTGGCACCAGTGTTTCTATTCTGGGTATGCTTCCTTTATTGCAGTTTTTAAAACAAATGACTTATTTTTGCTAATCAAATTCTCATTATGTGAATTATATACATCATTACTAAACAATGACAGTAACTCAGATAAACAGATGTCTGCTACCTGTAACAGACATATTTTGGCCGCTAATCCCTCTGGGCTAGGAAGAGCCATCTGGTCAGTGTTTCCACAGTGTGTTAGAGTGGATTGGACGTTAGTCTGCAAGAACAGACAGGCACAGATGCAGGTCTTGTTCCTGCCATTAACCACCGGTGGTACCTGAGCCATATCACCTGCTACGATTTCTCCATATGTAAAATTCAGACAAAAGTATTACATCAGAGGTTTGTGGTGATATAAATATCAGCATCTCCATTTATTGACCTTACTAGGTACCCAAAGTTCCACTGAATTATTTACATTAGTTTTCATGAAGTACATTATGATTTAGGCTGTCACTCTAGAGAAAGAAATGAAGAAACCAAACTCATAAAATAACTGGTTTTATTCTGGTTGGTCTATTTTTCATTGGGCTACTTAATGGGTAGAAAGAAATTATGAGCCACAGAAAGTGTTCTGAGCTGAAGGTGGTAGACAAATGCAGAGAATTTAAACAGAGAAAATTACCATCAACTCATCAGATAAAGAAAAAGTAGCTGAAATAAGAGATGTTAATGAATGACTTTAAAGGTATAGAAATTTCTAGGGAATAGGGTTTTAAGACCAAAATATTATCATTATCTCAATTTTAAAAAGTCCAGAGTGTGTGTGGTATTTTATTTGAATTATCGAATTTTATCAAACACATTTGCTTTTCTCCCCCACCCCAGCAAAATAAATAAACAAACAAACAAACAAACAAACAAACAAATAAATAATACAAAGGCTCCTATGAAGCCACAAGTCATACCACCTAGGGAATTATTTTTTAAAGTCCTATGAAAATAAAGAGCATTTCAAAGGATTATGAATATTAAAGCTGGATATTCATAATATGTATTCAATGTCAAAGGACACATAAAGAGTGACTGGTAAAAAAAGAAAACAAAACAAAACAAAAAACAAGTGTTAAGCTACTTCAGAGAAAGTAATTGGTACTTTTGAACTTTGCTTGACCCCAGGGAACCTGTAAACAGGAAACTTATCCCACTCTGTTAAGTTCCAGGAAACTGTTTACTGTAAAGAAACATCCTTTCCCATATGAATTGCTTAAGACCCAGGGATGCTCCCTATGACAAGAGCAGATGCAGCCCCTCCAGGTTCTCATTCTTTGTCTCAGAAAGAATTAGCTTAACCTTTGGTGCCCACTTATTAATGGGAAAGAATGCATTTTAACCAAGCTTTGGTTATGCTTCTCTGTTCCCCCAGCCCCTGACTCCTCACCCACCCTTACCTGAGCCATGCACCATACAAGGCCTCTTCAGCAGCCCCTCCAAGGGTTGGCTGGCCTCAGTAAACAGTCTCCGACCTACTGCTTCATTACTGCCACCTTCACCCAGTCATTCTCTCACCCCACCTCTCCACACCGGGTTGCTTCAGTGCTGTTTTCTCTTTGATTTTTGATTTGTTCTGTTCTTGTTTGCCCTTCCTGCCTAACTTCTGAGACTCTTGCAGACATCATGGTTGTTGTCTTCTTCCTATTACAATAGACCCTTTTACTTTTCTTGCAACAACCCCTTCAGATAAAGGCTTGACCTAAAATCTAATTTTTTTTTTTATTGACATAGTTCAGAAGAAATATGACATCATTAAAACTTATTATTTATTATTTTAAAATGAATGAATGGATAAAGAGATAGGTAGGTAGGTAGGTAGACAGACAACAGAATTTGGTTATTTCTAACAGTTACTGTACAAAACTAACCCCAAAGCTAGCATGAATCACTATAACTACTAGCCCTCTCCAACACTTTTTGCTTTATCTATATCTTTTCTCACATACCTTCATTTAGCATTAACACCTTGATCTTGGGATGTAAAACACTTATAAAAATGGAAGAATGGACTATTTAAAATGCTCATTTTTGCCTGGCTGGCATGGATGAGTGGTTCAGCATCAACCTATGAACCAGGAGGTCACGGTTTGATTCCCTGAGCAGGGCACATGCCCGGTTCAGGGCTTGATCCCAGTGTGGGGCGTGCAGGGGGCAGGCAATCAATGATTCTCTCTCATCATTGCTGGCAGTAGGGATAAGGTTGAGAAAGGAAGAAAAGATTAGTAAACCTAAATTGATATTTCAAGTTAGTTTCAGATTCTTCTGATTAATAGGTTTTTTGTATTAGAAAGTAAGAGTATGCCATACATTGCATCCAATAGTGAGATGCAAAATGAATTTTTACTTTTTTCATTCTTTTTTGCTTGGGTTACTAATGAAAATTAAAGTTAAGTAGCACTCCACTTATTTTCAGCAATTTTCCTTAACCTAATTGTGCACTATTACCTCTACCTTGGCCCTACTGCCTTTAGTAAGACTTCTTAATGTGTTTTTTTTAAATAGATGAGGATAAATTAATAAATACAGAAGAAGATATTTACCTGTAGTTACTTGCTAAGAATCTCTTTTAATGCCTTGAGAGCTAATTTTTTCACAGCCCTTATTTAATTAGAATTCCTCTTGCAACTTTCAATACTCATTGATCATGAGTCAGAAAGACAGATTTGCCTTTTTAAAAGCCTCATTTAAACTATTTCCATGATAATTGGTGAGATAGTGATGTGAAGACAAGCAGAAGGTCTTTATAGTGAGAACATCTCATCTGAAATTCTGTTTCAACCATTTATTAGCTACTTGGCCTTTAGTAAACCATTTAATCTCTCTCTTAAACTTGGCTCTCTTGTCTGTGAAATGGGGTTGTGAAATAACCTCTATTTTAGAGGGGCCGTGTAACTATAAGAAGAAAACTTAAGCAAAACTACTATTTCAAATGCCACTGCCATACAAATGCTACTTATAAATATTAAACTTTAAAGGGTTAAGGAAACATAGAGTTTCTCCAGCAATGTAATGTTTCACTTCACATGCTTTTAACTTTATTTTGATTTCATAAAGCAACTTATATACTGTTAAAGCAGAAATGTACTAATCAGATACGAACATGCTTGTATCCCACTTGTAATTTTTCAGGTGAGGATACTGTGTGTGTGTGTGTGTAGAAGGTAGAAGTAAGCAAAGAGAAATACTTTCCAAAGTCTACACTCAGATAAAGAACATAAACATTATTAACTCTGATTTTTTATTCTCTCACTTTGGTTCTGGTACTTGGACTGACACATTTTCAGTGGAAATTAAGCAGGATGCTTTAAATGACGGTTAAGCTGTCAAGGCTCTGATGTGATGTTTTTCTTGAGCAATTTGGCTCCTATTATAGGTCCCTGCGTTTTCCAGGGTATCCAGAAACCCGCCACTCAGCTTGGTGCTCTATTTTACACCCATTGCACGTACTATATGGTTTTAACTGACTTGCTGTAGAAGGACCTCAGGAGTTGATAAGGAATCTCTCTGCTCTTTTCACTTCTCCTATAGTACTAGTATTAGTGTTTCTAATGATAAGGCTGTACCTGTGGGTACAGGAGGATTTACACAGAATCAAACAGTGACAGCAGGGCTATCTCTAGTATAGCCAGCCCCTTGAAGCTTGTTCTTCATATAGATAATAAGGTATAATACAGAGAGAAAAAACAGCACATGCTTTCTTCAAATACAAATATTTAACAAATACAAACAGTTTTAAGCCTTCAAAACTATGTCTGTTCTTATTCTTTATATTTTGGTGTTTTTTTTTCTTAGATCTTTCCCATGCTGTGAGGCAAATGACATCAAGATAAAGGTAACTGAGAACTTCTAAATTAATCTTCCCGTTGAAAATACCTGTCATTCACATACTTTGTATATGAGATCTATTTACTATATTTCTTTGGTGCAAAATTGTTTTTCTGTTATTTAGTAGGTTTATGTTATTTTTTAAATAGATAATTTCAAAAATAGCAGGGCTAACAGATCCAGTTCCTCAAAGACCAGTAAAGATAGCAGGTCAATATGGTGTTATTCTTTTTTAGCATTCTTGATTGTGTGGACATTTTGGACACTTCAAGTAAGTCAACACAGCACTGAGAAAAGCTTTGAAGTAAAATTCATATAAAGAAATAGTGATGGAGGTAATTGCTGCTATAACTTTTTGTTATTTATTAGAAGAAACAATCTTTTTTTCTCATAGTTTTCATTTTGAGAAAAGTAATACTTTTCCACCTTGTTCAAGATATGAATGTGTGTGCATACCAGATAGAAAAACTAGTTCAATCAGGACTATTTTTTAGAATAACATTTCATAATGACACGTTTTTGTTAAACTACTGTATTGTTTTTCCCCCAATAACTTCAAATGGCATTTTTAAAGGTTAACTGCAAAGAGCCTGTTGAATCTATTCCTGTTTTAAGTCTTTTATTATTTTCCCATGGATGTTTCCAAGTCTTTGTAATACTCTCAGAGCTACTCATCTCTGATTGCCCTGCACTGAGCTGTGTGTGTGTCAACTCATTATCCCAAACAATATTTAATACAGCATTTCTGAAAAACATTGTTTTGCATGATTCTGGACTCAGAAAAATATTTATCTGGTTTTAAACATGCTGGTACTGTCTTCTTACTTAAGGAAACATTTTAATTAAAAGGAAGATTAGATTGTGTAATGGTTTGATCAGGGTTTTGAGTTTCTTGTGTCTGAGATAAATGTTTCAATCATAATATTGCATCCTGAAGAATGAAGGACACAGAGAAATTAAGTAATTATTTAGAAGTTGTGATAAAATGGGAAGCAAAAGTTCTATTCTATTGGAATATTCCTAATGGGAACCAACAATTCTATTTTTCCCAAAGATGAAAGCTACAATAAGTTAATAGTTCAAGTGTTTATATACCTTACTTTAGCTGATTAATTTTAAGGACATGGGCAGAAACCAAGAAAAAAAGGTTTGCAATTATTTTTGGTTATTTATGAAATTATTTCACCTCAATATGATACTAACATATTCAAAAGCTCTTATAGATATTAATATACAGACTATTTTTTACAAAAGGTATTCTAGACATGACTCAGCACCATTGTTTTGTTAGCCACTAAATGAAATGGCTAAAATAAAGATACGTAGACTCAGAGTTCATTTCTATCCTACAAACTTGAAGAATCAATTACAATTATTATTTCTAGTGTGAGCCCATAAAACCCCTAAGTGGGCCAGAATGATGAGGGAATAATGTATTTGGAAATTTAAAAAATAACTCTTTAAATAAAAACGTTTTAATTGTGAACTTTAAAAATGTTACTAAATTTTTTGCCTTAATAAATAGTACAAGAGACAATAGATAGAGTTAGTTATGCAAGGTTTCATGTATTGCTTACCCTAACTAGCTTGGTGGCCTTTGGCAAGTTACGTAGCCTCTGTGTGCCTCATTTTCATCATCTAATACATAGTACAGACAATCATTGTAAATATCTTAGAGAGTCATTCTAAAGATTAAATTGATATCTTTTAAATCCTTGGAACAGAGCCTGGTGCATAGAAAGTGCTAGATAAGTGTTTGTTAAATAAAATAAAGGCTTAAAATAAGTAAAGGCATATATTGTGTTCTTGGATTGAAGGAATTGTTATACTCCAAATAAAAGAAGATTGTGGCTTGGATAGGAATGTTGGCAGTACAAATGGAAATAAATAATCATATCTAAAAGACATTAGAAAGCCTTATGCTTATGATTGGCATAATTCTAAGGACTGTGGGAACATTCACTGATACAAATTGTTACAAGTAAAATTAGCCTGGAGAGCACCATCCTGCCCTGTTTTGTGAATGCTACTTTTAAGGTAACACTGAAGCTGATGACCTGAAATACAATTTACCAAGCAATGGAGTCCAGGCATCAAGGTACCACTCAATTTTCTATACACTTCTAAATATAGGAAAAATCCTTGCTCTATTTCCTCAAGGCTGCTGATTTTGTTTGTTTGTTGTTGTTTTTTTTTTGGGGGGGGGGTAGGGGTCAAGGGCTGGGGCCTGGGACAAGGAAATGTCTTTTCTTTCTGCATGTGATTCAGAAACAGAAATTCCATGCAAGTTTTTGTTATTAGTCGTTCTTACCTTGCAGGTCAATAAAATAAATAAAGCACAAGTTATACCCCTTTCTGAGAGTCAGGGCAAAAGCATTACCTCTGTCCCAACCTTGGCTTGTCTTCTTAGTGACTGTTTCTTCAAATACTTCATGAAGGATTAAGTGCGACTGTGAGGGTTGTGCCACTTATTAGCTGCAGACCCTTGCAGAGTTCCTTAATATCTTGAAGCCACAGGCACCTCAGAAAATTGACATAGTAATAGTATTAACCCAACACTATTAATGTTTTGTAGGTGATTAAATGAATTACTATAGCTAAAGTATTTAGATAAATGCCTGTAATAGAAAGGTCTTAGTCAAATTTAGAGCTTAGTATTTTTATAATTATTACTCTTTTGTTGTTAGAAAAAAATTTTCAGGCTCCACTGTTCAGCATAGGAAGAAAACCAGTTGGGAAGTAATTGCTCTATTGCAGACAATAAAAGAAAGGGTCTAATTATTACTACTATGAAGACTGTTGCATTATTGATTACTACTACTTCACTTTATAATGATAACTTATACAGGGTGGGGCACAAATAGGTTTACAGTTCTTTGTGTGGAAAATAATACAACAATAAATAAAAAATTATACAAGTGTAAACAATGTAAACCATGTTTTGTGTAGTAACAACTGTAAACCTACTTTTGCCCCACCTTGTACATTCAAAGTGCCTAATATCAATATTAGCAAACAAATGAGCTAGGATATTAATTCTAAATATATTTCACCAAAAATACAATTCTTACTTGCTAAAATATATTGCAATAAGAATGAGATAGGACATAAAAAGTTTAGCCAAAATATTTTAGAAGGTGTGAACAGCAGGACTTGAGGTCCCTATGGAAGACAGAAGTAAGGTAAGTGGGACTGCAGATTGTGGTCTTTAATAGGCCAACTGCTTTTCTTGCTCTCTTGTTCTGTGGTTGCAGCCTATTTCTTGTGGTGTCTTCTACCTTTTCATTTTAGTTCAGGCAATACACTGCCAGTCATGCCAAAATTCCTTAACTGGCTTCCATTCTCTCTCTCTCTCTCTCTCTCTCTCTCTCTCTCTATAT